>NC_133487.1:9304234-9418661 GCF_025370935.1 Choristoneura fumiferana | reverse complement strand
ATAAATCATCCAAAGATAAGTCTGTGACATGAGTCTGATTGTGATTGATCTTTTGTTTTTCAAACTTTTTTTGTAATGTCAGCATTAAATAAGTAGTCCTAGGTATGTAGACAAAATGCTAAACAATATTTTATCAATTATTATATGATTACGTAGCGGATTAATGAGTATTATAACATGTATAAAAAAAAAAAAAAACTTTATTCGAGGAAATTTATGATATATTGAATTTTTGAATTTAAGTAATTCTATTGCTTTATAAAACTTTTAAGCAAAATGCCTATTTAGAGTTGAAATAATATGATGAGAGTTGTGGTTGCTTATTATTATAACTCGCAGAAGTTATAGGTAAGGATAGTTGACGGCACAGTCGCGGTTGCGACACCAAGCCTTAGCAATTTCGAGGCCAACATGCTCTACAGAATGCAGGCAAACCTTCTATCGAACATCTGTTTGGAAACCAATGTAATCTTTATGATTATCGAATTATCATCAGTTGTACCGAAAGAAAAGTCTAGTAAAACTTTCATATAGAAAATGTAAACTCGCTCACGTTCATATTATCGACTGATTGCGCTGTTTTTGCATATCAACAATGTTTTTTTAAGGTCGTATGACGTTGTACTGATCAATCTTCTTGGTTTATCCTACCTGATCGATTTTATAGCCACGTGTTTATATACAGAACATTTAACACTGATATCGCAAACAATATTTCGAATAAAAATCCATAGCAATATTATAAATGCAAAAGTAATATCTGTCTGTATGACTGTGTATTACTTCTGCATGCTTAAAATTTTGCATGAAGAAGTAACAAACCTGCAAGGACATAGGGTAGTTTCTATCCCGGAAAATTGTATAGTTCCCACGGACGGATTAGCGATAAATAAATGCTAGTGGCGCGCGCAAGTCGTGGGCAACAGCTATAGTTTGTTGTAAACAAAGGCCTACTTGAATGTGAAATAGGTACATATCCGTAATCCGTAAACTGCAGTATATTGACAGTAATGGATAAATGAAAAGAATATTTAAGAAACAACATTGATCTCTTTAAATATTAGGTTTCTATTTTATCCTGAGCACAGTTCATTTATTTGTTTGTTTAACTTTTAGTGTCAAATTATTATAAAACAATAGTTGACTTTTTATCGAAATTATCTTGTTTTTCTAAAGTACTCCACTCGGTAACACGAGCTAAGATTATAACGATAATAAATGACAAAAACATACTGTTACGTAGCACAGTCAATTACTCGAAGACGTCGGTTGTGCAAGCTACTTAAGTCTTTATATTGCTTATTATTATATTAATTCTGGTTATTATAACTACCAGGGTTCGGGCATGTTCGGGCTTATACATGCCTATGTATATAGTAGGTACATATGTACTTCTAAAAACATCACCCCACGCGAACTCGTGTTTTATCAAATGTTTGTTTTATCGGTCGTTGCTACAACCTAGATAAATCTTATAATGTTGATTGTCAGGGCCAGCCAATGCAAGTAAAATTTGTTTTTGTAGATTGAGAATTTACGGAAAAAAAATCAAAAGATTAACGAAAGTCGGCGATGAATTGACGACTTCTTGAAGTATCTGGCGATTATAATAATAATATAAGTAAGATGCTTGGTTGTTTTATTATTATTCTTCTGTTATGTAAACTCGACAACCATTAAAGCATGGGTATGTTTAGTTACACTCTAAGTAGATTACTTTGTTTTTCATAACACGCTGACGCAACGGAACGCGTGTTATTCTAATAATACTTGCTAATCCGTAGATAGGATAAATTTCCATTTGCAGCTCTGCCGCGTCACTAACAAAATATTGATTTTTCAATAGTTAGTCAAATGTTTGTCGCCTTTGTTATTAATCTTCGTTATAATATAAGTACGCATTAGAGTTGATTATCTTAATCGGAGGATTTATCGGTTAGTTCAAATAGTTCTGCAGCGGTAGGGGGTCAAATCTACCATGTTTACCGGAATGCTGTTCCTTCTTAAGGTTCTGTTCAAATCAGTATTCATAAACATCCCTTCATTAGTTACAGTGCCAACTTCCCTTCCTCGGTTCAACAACATCATTTACATATATAACTCTCAGCCCAGTTATTTTAAAACTTTTTGTGGAAATGTACTGAGACGACTGATAATTCATGAACGCGTAGATTTGCGTGCCAAAATTTCTACTAGGCATTTGAGACAAACCGCCTGTGACGCTATTCTGAGCGGCGCGGTGGTTGCGTCCTGTCTTCGACCTCTTCAGGTTTGACGAAGATGCGGGAGCTGTATTGTCACGCGTTTTGCCGAGAGGGGAGTGCGTTCGCGGGCCTCGCTGATTGGCTCGCGCGTGGTGACGTCACAAGAAAAATTGTGTTATTTTCAAACATCTAAAGATAAGATAAATAGTGCATGCCGACACCGCCCAGTATATAAAGCTACACCGATTCTTAAACGGTTTCAGTCAGTGACGAAAGTTTAGCGCTCTTGTAGTTATAGCGCCACTTCTTGAAGCGTGTGCTAAAACTGTTTTCCTTTGACTATAAATAAAACTTTGTCCTACTGCATACTCTCGTTTTGGGACATTACAAAAATGTTCAGAAAGCAGCGTAATGTGTTGTCACAAGTTAATAATTACTTTTCGTAAGTACTCTTGCCTTTGTTCTGATGGCACTAAACGATTCGATTGTTTAATTTCACTACTACGTAAATACCTACGTAATAACTATGTTATGTATTACGACGTGACATGATTCCTTCCATGATTATCATCGATTTTTCTGTACTTACACAGGTTTTAATTATTTTATCAATAACTAGCCACCTGAAAATAATCCTTCTTTAGTACCTAATCAAATGGCTTTTTTTTGCATCTTTACAGAGAGTTCGAGCCTTTCGCGGCTTCTCCTCCTGGCCAAGACGACCCGTTCTTCATTCGTTATCCCAACACCAAACTATTTGCGGCTAACGTTGAACGCGAAACGTCGAAAGTTCCAAAAGAACCAACGCCACCATCTCTCAAGGATTGGTCGAAGCATACCAAGTCGTGCCAAAACGTGCTCATCAACACAGCTGGTGAGTTATTTAATTGTATCTACGGTATTGTTAACTGCGGCTGTGACTTTGGCAACAGCTCGGCATAACGAACTATTGTTTTATCTTCTGTTGCTCACAAATTTTATTGGATTAAGCACCAATTGGTAAAAGTACCTCATGGCAATGCTGTTTTGGTTTGCAACTTTAGATGCGTAGGTTATTTTACTCGTCCACTTAATTAGTAATATTTGACGACCGGATGGCCTAGTGGTTAGAGAACCTGACTATGAAGCTTGAGGTCCCGGGTGCGATTCCCGGCCGGGGCAGATATTTGTATGAATAATACGAATGTTTGTTCTCGGGTCTTGGGTGTTTAATATGTATTTAAGTATATGTATTTATCAAGTATGTGTTTATCCGTTGCTAGTATCCATAGTACAAGCTTTGCTTAGTTTGGGACTAGGTCAATTGGTGCCAAAAAAAATGGGCTCGTTCTGACGGATTGTTGAACATTTAAGCTGATGTTTCTATTCAAGTAGGGCGCCTTTCAACGTTAATGTAACAAGGTTGAAACTGATTATTATTTCGAACATCCGAACTCGACCGGTTTAAATGCCAGGTAAAAACAACAAAAGAAAAATATTCTTGGCATTTCTGTTTCAACGAAATATACGGTCTACCTGGCAATTTCTGGTTTTATGCATTTTAAATCATAGTTCGTTTGGTGCGCGCACATTAGGGCACACACCGTCACAAAACTGATTTCGATTATTCAACGATTAGAAGACTGTTTTTGTAGCATTCGGTTATTACCTGATTTAATTAACTCTTTAGATTAATATACATATGTATTAGTCTAAGTAGTTACCTAATTATAAAATGTGATTATTTATTTTTACTACCAATACCAATACGTTTGCTTAACGTCTTTGTCGTTTTCAAAAAGACATGTATTAAAAAGAAAAAAATATTGTTGCAGCGAACCCGGTGTCTCCGAAGGTGGTGGGCACTGACGACGAGATCATAGGCGAAGGAGCGGCTTGCGGCAACTCTGTCGTCAAGGTTAGTTGATATTGCTATCAATACAATATAAACAAATAAACATTTAACTTTAAACAATAAACATCATAACTCATTGCGATCTTATTGAGCTGTTCGTTATTGGTAATGCTGGTTTTACTAAAGTACACGTACAAGTAAACACCCTTTAGTAGAAGCGAAAATTTATATCAAGCTAGTTTTCTATCATCATCATCTCGGCCTTTATTATGTTCTCCTGCAGGGCACGGCACGGGCCTATCCTTTCAGAAAATTTTCAATGTCGACAGTATTCTTGCTCAATTTAAATTCTCGTTCAGTCGAGCACAAAGAAAATCAAACTATCATCACAATAAGCTCGCCTTTGTTCTCCTCTCTGTGTATTTGTATTTTTATTTTTACATACATACAATAGTTATTTGTGCAACAAGAGAGCATAGTTGGTTTTTGCTGCGAGTTTTGAATTTGAATACCGAGCAAGAGAAGGATCCTCAGAGCAGCGAGGGATTCAAACACACGAGATGCAAAAAAACTTTGGTCTCGTGTGACACAATACAACTATCCACCTCAGTAGCGAGAACATAAGGTTGGAATGGAATAAAACCAGATTATCACCCATTTACAAAACAAACAATATAAAAAATATATAAATAATCCGATTATTAAGAAACAAATATAATAATCACATTGAAGCCCTTCTCAAAAATGATACGTACAGTTGCCATTACATCTTTAAAGAGTCACCAAAAAGTTAAGAATGCCAGACAATGATCAAAAGTCTCCGGCAAGTAGAGAGGTTTAGAATTCGGAACGAAAAAGTGTCCAGTAGCTACGATACAAATCTCATAATCATAACATGCATTTTAATTTGAACTTAGAACTACTTGTAAAATATGTCAATTTTTTTAATACTTACTGCAAAAAGCCTCATCTTTGGGTCGTTAAAAAGGTTCAACAATAAACGTATAGTTTTTTATATATTTAATGAAACTTTAAATATGATTTTATTAGGATTTCTAATAAATAGATTAGTTGCAAATTCATTCAATTTGACAAATGTTAATTCCAACTCTAAGAGGTATACAGGCAGTATATGTTATTGTTAAAAAAAAAAACAAGAGCAGCGGCTTTCGTCCAACGAGGTTGCATACTTTATTAAAAGAGCGGGAAAATTTTGACTTTTTGGTAATATGCCGTATCATGTAATTTGATTTGATTAATTTGATGACTAATATATTTCTTAGGGATAGATATAATAATTAGGGTATCGCAGTTTAGTGACAAATCTAAATTTAAGTGACAAAATATAGTCCCCATTTATTATTGATATTTATTTTTAATACTATAAAATAATTTAAGATTGTAATCAACACATTTGATCCTATCTCTCGCTTTTTTCGTGTTGAAGTGAAAGTGAGAGATCAAAGTAAAGTTCAAATATTTGAAATTGAGTGAATAGACCCAGCACTGACTAGAATTAAAATAATAATAATTAAAAAGTTACTTTGTCTCACGGAGTGAGCAAAATGCGATTTTGCTCACTGATTTTTAATAGCAATACCTGCCTGTTTGAGCTGTTGAGGTGAAAGGTATTTAAGAATTCATTCGTGCTTAAAATTCGGATTTCCCCCAAATACTTTACAAAGAAGCATTTGTGTATTTTCGATCAATTTTACTCAAATGAAGTCGTTGTGCGGAAGCCCGAAATAAACAAAGCGTAATCTTTGAACTCCATATAAACATCATCATCATTTTTATTAAAACAAAAACGAATGATGTGGTTAACTGATTGTTTTTATTTTTATAGATCGTTATCTGTATTGCTTAAATATTTAATTACATAATAAACGTACCTAATCATCTAACATACCTACAAGCCAACCGACCGCGTCGAGCACAATGAGACAAAAAATTATAATACAATACAATCATACATAATAATGTTTGGTAAAATCGTATTAGTCATTAAGCGAAGTCATTTGTTGTTTTAAATACTGCGGCCAATTTATTGTTGATGAATTACCTATTTAAGAACAATCAAGGCTATTTTTAATTTAGTTGGTTATTAATTTAACATTCGAAAACAATTTGTACCATCCACGATAGCGAAAGAGATCTATACTTATTCATTTCAAAAAGATTTTATCAAATTAAATTAATGGACGTTTGTTTAATTTAACCTCAACCGCGTGCTTATTGTGCCGCGATAACGCAGCTTTATTGTCCATTACATTTCAAGTTAATTGGCAGATAATAAAATAGTTATTGAACCTTTTGAACATGAGTTCTGATAACGAATAAGTGGGGGGTCGCATCGCGCGGCGCTCGCACGGCCCGCTCTCATGATAATTTACTTTCTACCACTTTGTTGGGATGTGCCATAATTTGTGAACATTGCATCACCAGTGTTAAGTAAATAAAAATTAGCGGCTGTGTTTATTTTCTCTCCGTAAACAAACTTAACTTGATATCAGGGCCCGATTGCCAAGTGACATTTGAACAGAAACCAATAGATTGCGTGCAGTACCTATTGAATCGCAACGGCCGTCGATTGTTTTCCAACCGGTAACATCGATTTGAAAATAGTAGTGCGAGTTCTTTTGTTCAAGTGCGAGCGATGGGTTGTTTTTGAAATTCCGATAGAGCTAGTTTCTGCCAGGTGGGTAGTGGCTGGCTGCATTACGAGTTATCGGCGTTTCTTCCTGGTGGCCTTGTGTTTGCTCTTACCCGCATTGCAAGTGCAAGGTCATTTCGATCCGCGTAATTTATACTTATTTCCTAGTATGTTTTTAAAACGTTAAGTAAATAGCCTTTGTCATCCTTTATCACAATAGCTTAGATCAGGCTTATGTTTTCAATGAATTGGTTATTTTACGTTGGTTATTTTATTATGAAAAATAAGGACTGCATAGTTCAGAAATTAAAAATAAATATGTAAAATAAATCACGGGACACTTACACCAATTGATCTAATCCCAAAGTAAAGTTTATGTTATCGGTACTATTAGCTACGGATAAACATACTTAAGATATATTTTATACTAAGTACATAAGAAACACCCAAGACTCTAGAAACAAACATTGGTATTTTCCATGCAAATATCTGCCGCGACCGACCCTGAAACATCAAGCTTAGTAATTAGGTTCTCGAACCCGGTCGTCCTTCATAAACTCTACAGAACGTAAAAATCCAAATTACAACAGATACTTCTTGACGACTTGGTACTGTACCACAATGTTCATGTCGATTATCTCGCTCCAATTCCAATAATCAAGATTTCTATCGCCGATACTTACCGCGTCACACAATATTCCAGGTAGCCAATCAAATGATATCGGCGACGCGAGCGCCCCGCGGCTTCACAGTGGCGTCGCCGGAAGAAGACGCGACGGCGCCGGACGCGGCTCATTACAACCTGATGGCGCGTCGCGGTAGCAAGAGCCTCCCCGTATCGCCGGCGCACTCGCCGCCCGGCAGCCCTAACAGCCGCCGCCGCAGAAACGGTAACCGGTAAGACACCTTTAACTAATCTTTACTTTAACTCAATACTAATCATCACTTCTTCGACAACGGTAAAGCCAAAGGAAAGGTATGTTGTGCCGTAGCGTGTAGACTGCAGACACCCCTCCAACCCTCTCCGTAAGCTCCAGGGAGTCAAGAACGTGCAGCCGGGTTTTTAGCCCGTGAGAGTCACTGTCTGGGCTCTCCCTTCCCAGTTGTTCATAAGGGATTTATTCCGACTGCACGCCGCCATCTCCTACAAAGTTAATAAAATAAAAAAACTGTAATCAAGTAAATAAAAGCAAGGAAATAGTGTATTTGACCTTTAAGGCGACTTAACCCAAAAAAAGTGTGTCCAATTTTTAAACGAGGTGTTAATTGATGTGTTAAGAATTTATATAAGAGTTATTTCTAGTTTTTCAGACCACAGTTCCGTAGTTGGGTTTTAGTTTTTGAACTTATACCTTCTATAAATGGCTTATCCGTATCGAAATAGATTTCGCCAACAACTACGCGAATTTAGCTTAAAATATGCCGGGAGGTTGATCAGAGAGCCGTTGTCCTCATTTAGTATCATTTGTGTGTATTGCTTGTAGTCTCAAAATAATAAGCGATAATTGTGTGAATTAGTAATTAAAGTGTACAATTACACTAGCATGAAAAACTAATAGTTATATTAACTTATAAATAACGCGTGTATCACAAGCCACATTTGAAGAATGAAAATGTTCGAAAAAAAATTGTACACCCCTAAAGTTTGTATTTTTAGACAATTTTCTTTGTCTTCAGTTACTTCACATCGCCGTTCGAGCAATCGGAAGACGCGTCTAACCGCTCCTGGCTGACGATGGCTTTGCTTGGCTTCAAAAAGGACCTCACCACCTCCACATCTACCCTCACCGAGGAGGATACTTTGGATGCCAGATTACATGGTGAATTCCTCATTTGTTTCCATTTATATCTGACTACTTGATGTTGGCATTAGCTATCATTAATTCAGAGAGGTATTAAAAGTGATCGTTTCTTCTCCTGATAAGTAAAATAATTTCAATACGTTATAAAACGTTACTATCGGTGGTATGTCCAGCATTGAACGTTTAATCAAATTCCATCAAAAAGAGGTCCTTTTAAAGAATTTCTGATAAAGAATTAAAAGTGGTTGAACAGATACTTATTTAATATGTATATGGTGTTTTTTTTATTTATTTAATGAAATTTTTACACAGCATTACAGACAAGCCAAAGCACTGTGAAATTCATAAAATATTAACAAGCAATATATTAGCAAGCAAATAACTACGTACATGTCCTTTCAGGTTCCCTAGCCGAATCCGTGGAGAGTCTCGGCCCGCATCCGAAGTCACGTGACAACAGAGTCCCAGTGAATACCGCGTCCCCCGCCCCCGCGACCTCAAAACCCCTCACCTCCTTCCGCCCCAAACCCTCGGAGCTTCGAGAGATGAACTTCTGGACGCCCACTTCTATGTGAAAAACTACTGAGTAATTTAATGAGGCGTATACAAACAAAAAAAACTAAATGCCCATTAGGTTTTAGCGGCTTTTGATTTTGTACGCCTTGGTTAGGAACGCTACGCTGCTAATACAGGTACTCTTTGATGGTTTGATGGTACAATGTTTGACACTGCTTATGCAAGCAGTAACTAAAACTAAACAAAACATACTTGACCGTGGTTTTGTTCTTACTGAATTGTGGATGTCCGTAAAGAGAAAATCGATTTTGTTGTGTTTCGTGAATTTGAGAATAACGTGATGTGTAAATTATTTTTAAAAGTTGTTTTTGTTGCTTTCTTTATTATGGCATGGGTTCAGTTTTAAATAAATTTTCCAAGTATTGCTGCATTAGCTAGCTAGACAAATACAATAATATTTACGGCCTAGCATAGCAATGATATGAAAATTTTCCACGTAGAGCAAGTTATCTATTAAAATCATGTAAACAACACACTTCATTCATTAGTTAAGCTATCGCAGGATGACGCAAAGATATTCTGCGAACGATTTCTTGTGATAAAGTGTTGACAACTTACTTACAAGTCATAAAAAAGGGTATTGCAAAATTGTAATAGAAAATTTCTCAATCGACGGAAAATTAATTGAACAAATTTATCATTGTATGCAAAACATATTATGTTTGACTGATATCGCAAATGTTTATCCTTTTGAGAGTTTGTTAGTGACAGTGTAAAAGATTGTCTATTTTGTAGAAGTGTTTTCAATATACCGATAAAGAGATTTTATAGTAAATTTTAGGCTTTAGGACAGCGTAGCGATTATTGAATCTTCTGTATTAGACTATTCCACTAATTTTAAGTCCTGGGTGTTGTGAATGGATGTTTATGATAATAAATCTTTTTTATTTTCATTTTATAACAAATGCGACTGGATGCTATGACAGTAAATGCTTAATAATGTTATGTTATATTTATTTTTCACACATTATTTCTATCATCGATTTCGAGACAACAGTTCTACGTTCATACTCATTTAATTACTGTGGTAAGTCAATCATAGATTTAGATTTTCCTTTAATATGAATTACTTGCTTATTTGTTATTGTAATCACGTATATAATATTCGTACTGAGAGTTCAGCAAATGTAAGTTAACGTGTATTTAGGTTAAGCTAAACTTATGTTGACTTTTTCAGAACCTTAATAACTTTTACTGTAAAATTAGTTGATCCTTCGTTGTCAAGTGTTAGATGTTAACAAAATTTTAACCTAAAGATCACTGCGTCACTAATCACAAATATGTTGAAAATAAAACAATTTACAGCTGCAAATTGAACATTGTGATTAAGGTGAATTTTCAGAATTTTTACTTGTGTTCTGAAAGTTCTGATGCGAAAAAGTGAAATTTTGAGTTAGAATCTGTTTTTACACTTGAAAAGTAAAAGTTACGCTTTATAGATGACATTTTCATCTTATACCGCAATAATAATGAAGTATCTCAGAAGTACACATGTTCGAAAATAATTTTATTATACTCAATTCTATGTATCAAGATAAGCGTCTATATCCGTGATGGTATCAGTGTTTTTGTGACGTTGTTGATTTGATGTTTGTGAAATAACAATATGAAGTCTGAAAGCGAGCATGATGTAAGAATTTACTCAAGAGCATCAATATGATATTATTTTAAGATTTAATTCTTTATTGTTAATTTCGTAATTCTCACTTCTAGTTTCTACTTCACCTTTCTAATTAACAAATCTTGGAGCAGAAATTATAAATGGAACAATAAACCTTTTTTGTTCTACTTAGAATTGCAATTACCTGTGTACAGCAAATAGCACGAATTGTGCGACTAATCAATGGAATAAATAAATACTTTCTTCCGCCAATTATACAGTTGTTTAATTTTTGTAATTAATTTGGTACCTATTTAATTACTGAATGAAGCGTTGCTTTCCACAGGACAGTATAAATGAACAATAGTAGATTGTACAACAAGAGCATAAAACGAGCCTTTTTACCCAAGACGTTCATATATATAGTCACCCGAGCCGGTACAGCGAGGGTGGCCCGTCCGACCCACGTTCACACTGAGCCTTCACACCAGTGTTAAGGCAGGGAAATTACTTTATCTCACTAGTATGGAAGAAGGTAAATTATATTACTAACCTTCACAGTAGTAGTAAGGATGGGAAACCTGACACATTAGTGTGAAGGTTGGGAACCTCTTGAGATAAACACAAGTGTTACAACCTCTACGGATAAATATCGTGACGTACCCGTGGTCCAACTATAGATTGTCCAAATGCTTTTCGACGAAGCTCCTCTTTCTGGGTATTTTGCCCTTCGGGCAACTGAAGTTACCAAACTAACCTAACCTATCATTTTTGTATTAAAATATAATATTTATATATAAATAAGTGGAACCTAGCAGTGGGACCAACAGTCCGAAAGGTAAACCGTTGCCTGGTTATACTGTAACCTACTCATATGTATGATCGACCGTCACACTGATTATTTTAATTAAAATAGGTCAGTATGAAGGCTGGGAAAGCCAAAATAGCAAAAACGGAACCCTTAGTTTCGCCATGGCTGTCTGTCTGTCCGTCCGCGGTTTTACTCAGGGACTATCAATGCTAGAAAGCTGTTATTTTGCACGGATATATATGTAAACTATGCCGACAAAATGGTACAATAAAAATTAAAAAAAAAATTTTTAGGGTACCTACCTCCGATAGACGTAAAGTGGGGGTGTTTTTTTTCTTATCTAACCCTTTAGTAAGGGGTATCGTTGGATAGGTCTTTTAAAACCATTAGGGGTTTGCTAAGACGATTTTTCGATTCAGTGATGTGCAATTGTGTGTTTAAAGTGCAAATTTTCATTAAAATAGAGCGTCCCCCCCCTCTAAAATCTAAACCGGTGGGTGGAAAATTTGAAAAATTCAGGATGGTAGTTAGTAAGTATATCAAACTTTCAAGGAAAACTAACGGCTGAGTTTGCTTGAGAATTATTAGTATTTTAAGAGTAAATAGCAGCCTAAGGTAAAGGTAAGCCTAAGGTAATAAAATATACCTAAACTTGGAAGATTCCGTATATAATACGAAATCCTTAGCAATTAATTGCAACATATTTTTTTTTTGCATTTAAGCCTATTCTGTTATCTGTCTGGAGTGTCTGGGCATCACTAGCAGTGTGTCTTTTTGCTTAACGATGATGATGATGGTGGCAAAAGCTTTGTTATTAGTTCAAAAATTTAGATGAAAACATAACCCCTTCTTCAGGCAGTCGGGTAATAAGTGGTAATTAGGCATTAATGTAGCTCAACCTTGCTAGAGAACACCACGAAAGTATTTTATACATATTTTTGTAACAAAATGGAACTCTTTGCGGGTCGCGTGACGAACGCTCGTGTATTTTTATGATTACCTACTAAAGCAATGGCCACAATTTTTTTTATCGTTCTACTGGGTATTTGTGTAAGTCGTTTGCTTCAGAACGAGTGCTTGCTGTTATGAACTACAAATATAAATAATAATATTGTAGTTTTAAAAAATATTGTGTGAAAAGGCAGGATACCTACCCACTTAGCTGTAGGTTAACGAAATGAAAAATAAATTATAAAGAACACTTTTCTACAGACGTACACAAGCTTTTTTTCCATGCAATTTTAAAGGTTTGAAAAGTAGCACTTATGCAAATGTTGGCTTCATTATCCTAAAGTGCCCCAGGCCCAAGGTCAAAAACGGCCTTGTAAAGGGACTGGTGAAGCTTCTGACACCTGATCAGGAGAGTTATAATATAATAAATAAAGACTGAAGTTTGATGTAAGTATATAATACTGTACTGTTGTATTACTAGTGCTGAAAATCAAGTAGACTTGTTACATCGCCTTCGGTATTACAGGTATTTTGCATGTTTGTATGTTGAAAGGGCAGAATGTACACGCGACTGTAATGCACGCAGCCCTACGTGAAAGCCATTTCCTAATTTATTTTAATATTGTAACAATGGCCGGGTTCTTTGGCAGCCAGAAATGGATTGTAAATCCATCTTTGTTCATAAGAAATATTAAGGCCTAACGATAAGAATTAAAGTGCGTAGTTAGTAAACCTTTAACGATTGTTATGTTTGCCAGTGGCCGGAGAAATGCCAGGGATTGAGTTGATTTGTCATACAACAAGGGAGGGAAAGGAGTAAGTAGGTTACCTACCTGATAGAAAGTAATCACCACTGTCCATAGACATCATGTTCAAAGGTTAACTGGAAGAGATCCCTATAAGAGATAAGTTCGCCTTTGTACATCTCTTTCTCTTGTTAAAGTTTTCATATGTTTTATGTACAATAAAGAGTTACAATCAATACATCCGCAACCCTAGAGGGTTTACGGATGCGTTATCAATCTAAAAGGCTAAGATAAAATGTGTTTTGCCGCCGCACAAGGGCCCATGTAACCAGGTGGTTACTCTGTCGTGCAAACAATTTAAGTTAGGTTGAAAAAATGTTTCACATCTCCTGTAAGATACGGGTACAGACAAATGTACAAAAATTACATATTGATTGACGGAGGCGTTACTTAGCTGTGAGATTGAACTCGTTTACCTAGATAGGTAACACATAGCGTCTTCTAGGTATGGTGTTTTCGTTGAGTTAATTTCAGAGAAGAAAAGTGAAAAGTTGTAGTACCTACGTCAATAGTTTTTCATACCTACTAAACAAACCATTCAGATAGAGCGTATTAATCACTTTTGGTTGGTGTCTTTACAAGTGTCATTAAATAACTTGAGAATTTAATCCCAACCAAGAAACAACGCGCGGAGCGTTTGCAAAGAGCTCTGTTTCAATGACGTACCTTCTCTTAAATTATAGGTACCTAGTACGTTAACAAGATTTCTTGTTCAGCAGATGAACTGAAAGCGTCAAAACGGCATTTTGTTTCTTCACATTTTCACCGTCGACTTTATAATTAGTCCCATTTCATTACTGAAATCGGATTTGCATCCGCGCCCGTGCCACTTAAGAACTGCCTAATTTTCGCCGTCCGAAAAATAACTTGAGGGCCAAATTAAAATATGAAGTGTTTCCGCTTTACTTAATGATTCTAGCTGGATGTCATTTTTAATCTGTAGGCAGGTTTTTGCTTCATTTGGAGAACGCGGAAGCGACGCGAGTGATGAGAATGTATAAATACGAGTAAAATGAGGGGAGGAATTTTTTAAAAAGTCTGGATTTGCCTACGCTAATATTGGACCTTTAAATTACAATTTTTTTTTTCAGATTCAAAATAGTCTAAAATAACAATAAATTAAATTTTAATAAGAAACATTTTTTTTGCATGCATTGTGATCTGAACTAACCAGCAGGAAGACTGGTCGAACCATCAGAATTTCGCTAGGTACCTACCAAATAATTAATCCGGTGAAAATACACCAAGTTCCAGCTTGATCACACCTGGATGTGGTTGAAAAATTGTTTGCAAATTTTGAAACCACGACTTACAAACTTATAAACATATTATGATATGAACGTTGCGAGTCAAATAAAAGCTTGTGAAAAGTACGAAGAGTAAGTGTTTTTGATAAGTATCTAGGTGAAAATATATATCGCTAGATGGTGGAGGGATCGTCAGGTCCGTTTGACGTTACAGTCCCGCTTGTGATAAATTTGTTTTATCACCTGCTGAAATCCAGTCCTTACTTCTTTTTGTTGTAAAAGTTTGCCGGCACAGTTAGCAAAAAAGTTTGTATTAAAAATTAAAATTTCGACACTACATTTACTAATTTTAATAATCATCAAAATTAAATTGGCTCGTAGGTACTCCAAAGAGCGTCTTACAATGTTGTTTTAGCAATAGACAAACATTGTTTCTTTTTAGTACGCCGTGTTATGAGAGGGCGTTGAGTTGATAAATGCAGACAATAAGTCTGGTCTCATCTGCTCTCGTACGAGACGTGACACACTACATCTACCTACTCTTGACCCAAACAAAAACTCCCCTAAGCCTCCCTACAAGGATGTTTTGTGTTCTTTGTGATGTATACCAACGGATTTTTCTGACAAAAGGTCTAATTTTAAGCAGCGAATTTTGCGATCGAGCGAAGCGGCTGTATTTTGGGATGATTAATGTTGACAACGATCGTAGTAATTAGGCTATTTAGTATCTACAGATGCAGTGAGAATTGAGAACGCAAGATAAATACGAAATAATCCAACAAAATGCGGTGGAAAACAATTGGGAATTCACCAGGTCTAAACATACTGTCTTTATTTAGATACATATGCCCACGTAATTTACTAACTTAAATTGGTAATTGGTTAATTGTTGGCTATATTTAGAACCAACTTTCGCACGCTGCTCCATTTGCGAAGAATTATTTTATCGCTATCCCGCGGGAACCTATGCTCTTCAGAAAGTCTCAAACCAAAATATCATCAAAAAGTTCAGCGATTTAAGCGTGAAGAGGTGACAGACAGACGGAGTTACTTCTGCATTTATATGTATCAGTATGGATGTGATCCATCGGTAGACATTACTTTACGGAGTTATACTGTAGTTAGTAACACACATTTGTTGCATAGATAATTGTAGCTATCAGGTCACGGGTGAGCAAAGTTTAGTTCATTAAGGATTCTTAATGTAGGTATATTTTGTTATACATGTAGGTAAATATTTACTTGTTTAGCAAGCATGGCAACTTTTAGGATACCTGTTATGTAACTCGATGGGTTTGGTTTTTATAAATAAATAAATAACATTTTCATAAACTTACTTGTAAGCATTATTTATACTTCGGGGTTCCGGTTCGTTGTCTTTGTCGCATTAAATTGTAAATAAAAGCCGGTCAAAGTTAGGTTTGCTCCGGTATATTCAAGCCGACTTAATTGATTGCTATTAGGTAGGTTAAGTATTGGCAGCTCTATTCCACATAAGCCGCATCTTGCTGAGGAGACATCACTAGCATGAATTAATTGAAGCTTTGTGGCGGATCACTTGACACACTAAATAACGTTATTGACACATAATTGTATTAACCACTTCCCTATAATAGTGTGTTATTAGGGAACTCTATTGAGATTGGTATGGTCCATTAGTAATAGTACCTATGTACCTATTAATAACAGTAGCATTTATTAATAATAATTACAGGAGTGCATCACTCCTGTGACTATTAAACATTGACATCCCGATTTTGAAATCAAACTTAAATATCCCGCGCGGCACAGGCTTAGTCTCGCTTAAAAACAAATATAAAACTATTTTTATGTTAAGGCACAGACTGATGATAGACGATCGGACAACGAACGGATATGATAAAACTATAAGCATTCCTTGTTTGGACTGCGGAACCCTTAAAACTGTCGCTTTTCTCGTGAATTTATTTTTTATTTTGTTTATTCGTTTTATTAAGCCCGGTTTGTATTCAGAATGTTGAAAGACATTTTACTCATTAATTGACCTTGCAGGAAAGAGTTACCCTTTTTTCCAGCAACCTTTATGTTTGAACTTAGATCGAGTTCAAGAAAATAACAGTTACATTTCTATTATTTGGCACCGAAAAGGTAGAGCTAACATCTTAAATAGCATGTAATTAATTTGTCTTGGATCCTTCAGACGATTATTAAAAGATTTGTCAGTCTAGCAGACGAGTAATACCTACATCCGTTTCGGCTACATTTCAGTGGCCATGGTCACGAGTAGTCATGATAAGTCCCGGGTGTGATAATAGTTGAGAATCACGAAAGCTTAAAGCATTACATTATTAAAAGAGTTTAATTTCAAAAGAGTAAAATATTAGCTGATCTTAGGACAACGCATTTGAAAGGTCGATAATAATTATAACTAACAAGTTGTAGCTGCGGCTGCTTTACCGTACGCTGTCGAAGATGATCATCATCATAAGCTAGAAGACGGCCACCGTTAAACAAAGGTCTCCCCCGTAGAACGCCACAACGAACGTAAACTTGTATCCATTACCCGTAACTCTCGCGATGTCGTCAATCCACCGTGCGCTGTATTGCAGCTGTACTGTAAGCTTTTAAAAAGATGACGGGACCGTGCAGACACGTACAATGAAATGGAAGTCCCTACTTCGAGACCTTTGTCCTTGCTGAGGGATTCCATCCAGATGATCTTCATCATCATCATAACGAGAGCGCTAAGCTGTAAACTATCAGATTTTCTAAGTACAATCTTTTATCTCTTCAACAACGTACTTTAAGAGTCTGTATCAAACTAAAATTAACATCACAACATCCGTCTTTCATTAATAAATTCGATGGTAACGTCGCGTAGGATTCATATGAAATTTAGATTTAATCTTAAATTGATTCGAGATGATCATCTAGACCAACCACGCGAGCAATCGAATTTATTCCAAGTCCAGTCACGTAGTGCATCGCTACGTCGTGTGTGTTCTACTTGAACGGGCCCCATGCAGTACGAATATATAGCGGCTGGTGATATATCAGGGATCATTTCTGCCTGGAAACAAGTGTGGGTACAATTTACTAAGTAACGCTGCTGGGTGCGATGTCTTACACAGTTTAGTGAGAATGAGTTTAAAATAAAGTCTAATAAGCTGGGACTGTTTTATGGGGGTGTCCCTTGTTTTACCGATAAACTTTACATCGAATATCGTTTCATCGAAAACGTTTCATGGAACATTTAGTTCTAGTATTATCGTTTGATGTAATTTTGTTTGGTGACCAGTTCATTCCAATTTTTATTATTTCATAGAAAAACTGTACAAGGAAATATTATCTGGCAGATGATTCATTTTGTAACAATTTTAAATGGCAGAATTACTAAACAACAATGTTCATTTCTTCGAAGTTTTATTACAACACATTGTAAAATAATTGACAACACGTACAGTCGAGGAAACTGAACCGTGTACTAGGGTGGAAGCTTTCCATATTTTAAGATAGATGTTAGAACTGCTACCAGAAAAGTAGATTAGGGTAGGTCAGAACTGCGACCCTTGCAGAATCAAACTGTTACCAGAAAAGTAGGTTACGTTAGGTTAGAATTGTGACCCTCGCATAATCGAAATGATACCAGAAAAGTAGATTAGGTTAGGTTAAAACTGCGACCCTTGCAGAATCAAACTGGTACGAGAAAAGTAGGTTAGGTTAGATTAGAACTGCGACCCTTGCAGAATCAAACTGTTACCAGAAAGGTAGGTTAGGTGAGGTTAGAACTGGACCCTCGCACAATCGAACTGATACAAGAAAAGTAGGTTAGTTTAGGTTAGAACTGCGACCCTTGCAGAATCAAACTGTTACCAGAAAAGTAGGTTAGGTTAGGTTAGAACTGTGACTCTCGCACAATTAAACTGATACCAGAAAAGTAGATTAGGTTAAATAACTCATATTCAAGTGATTTTACGTGAAGTAAGTTTTACGTTATTTAAAAAAAATACGAAACGTTTTCCGTGAAATAATACAACTATACAATGAATCATCGGAAAATTAAAAATATATAAATTGAAATTACTTGTAATGACAATTCCACGAACTGAATTGTCGATGAAATGAAAATACTCGAAACAAAGGTTGACTTTGAAATAAAATTCGATTATTTAAGTGTCGGTAATTTGATGATAAACCGTTTTATGGCGATACTAGTGTTTATCCGCGGCTTTGCACGCATAAACCATTAGAATCGACGGCCGGATGTCTAAGTGGTTAGAACCTGACTATGAAGCTTGAGGTCCCGCGTCCCGCCGCGGCCGCGGGGTGCGATTCCCGGCCGGGGCAGATATTTGTATGAATAATACGAATGTTTGTTCTCGGGTTTTGGATGTTTAATATGTATTTTAGTATGTTATTTATCTATATAAGTATGTTTATCCGTTGCCTAGTGCCCATAGTACAAGCTTTGCTTAGTTTGGGAATACTTAGGTCAATTGGTGTCAAGTGTCCCATCATAGTTATATATTTATTTATTTAATCAACACTTGAATCGAAATTCCGGGATTTTAATAAATTCCTATGGGACCACAATATTTTAGACTATCGCAGTCATTACTAATTTTAAGAATTAAATTTGGGGTTTGTTCGAGCTGCTCTAAAATCAAGGTACGCGAAACAAAACCCGAATTTAATTCATAAAATCCCTATGGGAATTCCTAAAAATTAGGTCGTGGTTTTGAAGATTGGTTTTTAGAGTCTTTTTGTATTTTCCAAATTTGTTTCTTTTACGGTCATCCCGTAAAACCCATATCGAAAATACAAACTGAAACAAAGGAGAAATTCGTGTCTGTACCCCTGTCCAGTGGTTGTGTAGCGGTATAGCACGTGGCACGGAATGCCGAGGACCTGGGTTCGATTCGCAGCGCTGGTCTATTTTTCTGGTTTTTCTGTGCATCTATGTTTCAGTTTGTATTTTCGATATGGTCGTGGTTTTTATTGATGTTGTATTAATAGATAACATGGCTCTGAACAGTGCGCTTAAGCTTTCGAGATTTTATCCGGATCCCGTTGGAATACCGAAATAAATATCATTTACATATCATTTCATACAAATTAACAAACACACACCCAGTCACCAACTTTCACATTTATCATATTAGTACCTCTTAGGTGTCATTTTTAATTAAATTACCTTACTAGATCTACTCGGTTTTCGATTACGAACTAGGTACTTACAAATTTAATTGACATTGACATTTTACAATTACAGTGAAAGATTGAAAATGGTTTGTCTACGTTCTAACTTTACAAAACTCTTACCACTCTACATTATACTTATGTCTTACTTAGTTAGCAATGTTAGGAAAAGGTCTGTAGGGGATACATTTTCAAAATTTAACCCAGACTCTTAATAAATGTACCCTTGTCAGTTACAGAGCAGAACACATCAGTTTAACTGTCACTTGGCGCTATTTCTGACTTGAAATGCTTCTAGGAGTGAAATATTTTTCAGCCCATTTACTAGAAAGCCTTCAAGCTGGCCGGCCGTTTGTGTGTATTGCTTTATGGGTAGGTATAGTCGCGTAGATAAGTGCTTCATCATTTTTAAGCCAGTTCCTACATCGAACAAAAAACAATACCTACGCAATGTCACATTGATTTCTTTTTATTTAAAACGAGCATGAGGGTCACCTAATGGGAAGCATTCACCGCCGCCCATGGAAACCTGCCAACACGACGGGTATCACAGGTTCGTTGCCGGCCCATGAGAGACTGATAAAGGTCTATTAATGGTAAATGGTTTTGATGGTAAGATTCTTGGTAGACTATAATAGTGAATTGGAAAGTGCCAGGTCCGAATATAAATGTAATACTTTTCCAGATATTAAGCTTTATTTGAAGCCCAAGAGAAATTGTTTTCAATCCCACATCGAAAATATTCGCAGGTCGGGCGCTTCTTGCACTTGAAGGTAATCGGCTTAATTTTATTGCTAACTTTTTAAAAGCCACGTGTTCTATTGCGAAAACATCGATTCTTTAAAAATACGCTGTTCTGATTCTTTAAAAATACGAATTCCACTGTCTCGAACTATGCTCCTACCTTATTTTTTGGGATGGCATTGAGAGAAACTATAAGCCGCAAATGTCGCTAACTTTATAGTAACACGATAAAAACGTCGCTCCAATGTTCTTTTACTCGTATGACACACAAAAAGATTTGCTAGCATAGTTCTTAAAGTTGCTAGATTTAGGGACTAAGTTTCTAAGTTGGCAACACTGATTTAGAATGAATAATAAGAGAATGCGTCGTGCCGAAATCTTCACGCGTGATCGGTTACCTACTACTTAATTAATAGCAAATACAATGAATTACTAAACATAATCCTTGAGGGGTTTAGAATCGTCGCACAAATGTAGTGGGCCAATTTCATTATCAACACAGAATGGAAAATAAGGGCGAATACCTAAACAGGTTCGGCCCAGGAGGCCAGGCGGGGAACGACTCACACAACCGGTCAATATGGCCGGATTATCCGGATTTATGCTACTGATGAATAATTGTGTCCAGCACCCGACCCGGATTAAAGAGCTTTGTGCTGATTTAATTGACAATCCTAGTATAATATGTTACCTATTAATAGGACAAACAGGACACTGGTAATCCCATCAAAATAATCGCAACAGATACCAAGTCTTAACGAGTTTATTTATAAACAGACGTTACGTAGAAACATCTCGGTGGTTCCAGGTACTACGATTGTAAACAATTTGTTTTCTACTTTTCAACATAAACATGTAGGTTATATTAATTTTACGCTTAAACTAAACGGCTCGACGGAGATATTTAGACGAGCAAAAATAATAAGTTTTTTTTTTACATAGCTTTTCATACAAAGTACCTAATCGTTGTTTTTGCTACCAGTTGCACGATTATTTACGGATACTTAAAAATTCACGGCGATAAAAATGAATAAATATTTAAGGAAATTACCTACTTTCATATTACAGTTAATTAGGCTTTATATCATAATAATGAGTAACAGGTAGCGACTGGATCAAACTAAATTATCGCTTATTAATACGGAATTCTACGCGGAATCCGATACGTATTTAACTATTTCTCAAAAAGTTGTCCATTTTTCAGTTGTCCAATTTAAAAAAAAAACCTGACGCTAAACTCAAAAAAAAGTAAAAACCTTGTGGTAAAGGTGATAAAAAGTCAGATAATCTTTGTTGTTGAATCCAATTGAAAGTTTCGATGTAGTTACAAAATTACGATTTTTTTCCTCGTAACGTTTTCCTGACGTCAAGAAATTTGGATGTTTTATGCAGTTTATGTTTTATGATCTCGTCCTTAGCTGTGTCCTTAGTGTTAATCATTTCTTGACAAATTGATTTCTTGACAATTTCATGACGGGACAACTTTTTGAGAAATACTCATTTAGGTGATTTTTTAATTCTTAAAACTCATAATACCCCGAGGTGCCTATAATCTTGATGAAAGTGCGCTAATTTTATTACCTATTTTAGGTAGGTACACAGGTGTATTTTCTAGAGCAATAAAATAAGTACCATCGTATAATATGTATATCAGAGAGATGTTGATAAATGAAACGTTACCCTTAACATGCGAGTCAAGTAGTCCATTTAACCTCCGGTCACTCTCTCCAAAATGGTTGCGGTCGCCGAATTGTCGGTGTAATTAGGTACCCCACCAACCCCTAAAGGGACTGCAAAGCACCAGCGTACTCTGAACTATGTCATTACGTTTAATGTGTTAACTAGAATCATTCGTTTGCGTAATCAAATAAATCGAGACAAGTTGACCCTTAACAATTAACGTTATACTGCGTTTATAACAATGTTCCAACGCCTCGCCAGGAGCATTGGAGTGTAATTTCTAAAGCTAGTATATGTAGGTAGGTATACTAGTTAGGCGTGTTGATAAAGAGGGTGTTTCACCATCCATTGATTAGTCTTAACTGACGGTTAAATGTGATGCCGTCTCTATTTGTTTTGTACGAATAGACGGAGACGGCATCACATTTAACCGTCAGTTAACACTAATTAATGGATGGTGAAACAGCCCCTAAATCTAGCAATTGCAAGTGAATACTTTAGTGCAGTTTTTAAGCATATGTCACTATATTGATGCATTAGATTTAGGCAATTAGACAAAAAAAGATTAATTATGCTATGTAGTGTAGACTGTATGTTGGTCAAATGATATCTATTCTTGGAAGAGCGGGGTCTCCCGACACAGGTGACAGGTGCCTTACGGTACCAAGTAGGAGGTCTCAACCTTAACCAATGTAACGTAACAGTTATACCAATTAAGCATTATTATTATTATTTATAAGGAAATAGGCAAAAATTTATCATGCCCCTCTTATCTCCGAAACTACAAAATTGGATCTAAAGTGGAGAAAGTGAAAATGGTTCCTTGCATATAGATTACTTACCGGAAATCTATATGAAACGTGTGGTTTAAGTGTAGGGGGCACAATTACAGAAAAACACAATTTATCAAAATAATAATAATTAATGTAAATGTCATTTTCTCTCTGGGAAATTCCTATTATTTGGGGTGTACAATCAAGAGTCATTGTATTGTATTTTATCGTATCCTTTTCACGCAGTTTTGTTTTATCAATATGACAATGATGATGAACAATATTTTCTATTTTTAGCGTTAGGACTTGCCCAGTTAAACCAATACCTAACTTTTATTACCTCTGACCCAAGTTCTGATACATGACGTCTCATATAGGGGTCTGAGTGAAATGGTAGAATTATAACAGTGCCATTATGCGGCCGCTTGTCACAGCCACCGCAGGACCTTAATAGGGATTCCTTGGTTAACTCGCTGCCTCACTTTGATTTGCCAGCTAAATAATTATGCCCTCGTGGGCTTACAGGAGAAGTTAGTTTGAGCCCCTGATTTAGGTCCCGAACGCACACGCGACTTAGCGAGTGAGACAAAGGGTCTTAACTAAGAAGCCTAGTTAGGAAGTTATTCTGTTCAAAGTTTGTTACGAAGGAATAGTTTTTTTTTAGATCCTCAAACGCAGGTTTCATTGAAGTTGAGTCATGTCTTTGTTTAGGTACTAGGTACCTTACGTTTTGTGAAGTGGTTTGTATCCATTTGGGTAAGCTATCAGATTTTAAAGCATGAATGAATATTGCAGCAAAACGAGATATAAACTTAGATACTATGAAATACATAGCTTGAGTTTCGCAAAGAATGTTAATATTTCTACAAATTAGCAAATTTCGAGCCGGACCTTTTTATAACAGCATCTATGTATGTTTATGTTTGTATGTTTAACGTGTGTATGTGTTATTGTTAGTATAAATATTTATTTTTCCTTCGTTTATATTCTATCTTTCTAATTAATATAGCTCAGATCAAATGCGTTTTCAATTGGCATTCTATATTTCTGTGCATATAAAATGAAAACTTGCAATATTCAAAGTTATTTAGAACGACGGACAATATTCAATCGTGATTTAAATAAGCGTTAACAAAGTTTTAACAAAGTTATTTATCCCCCAGCCGCCTTCAAAGAGACCGCAGCATTCCGCAGATCTACTTCTGTACGAATATAACAATATTTCGTGATCCAAATACAGTAGAGCAAAATTATAAGGACTTGTAGCTATGTTTATTTAAATGATGTAATCCCTTAAAAGTATGTCTATTTTGCGGTACGTTTGAGCCCAGTAGCGTATCTAGGTAACCAAATGCCCTGGGCAAAAAATAAACTAGGGCCCCAACAAAACTATTTAAAATCGTTTGTTCCGTATTCGTCGTGTTCCGAATTCGACGTACTCCAGATTTGTCATTTATTGTTTACAGAGTCCGAGGGGCCCCTGAGATTGGGGGCCCCGGGGCACTGCCCCGTCTAGCCCTCCGGTAGCTACGCCACTGTTTGAGTTACTCCCCCACTTTTAATAACACTGAAATAAAGAAATTTGAATTTTTAATTTGAATTTGATGGACATGCTTAAGTAGTATAGTGAGAATAGAGTACATACAGGATGTCTCTGACCATGGGTTTTAAAAGCAAGATTCGATTCTACTCACATAGCTGAGCTAATTTAGTTTTGCGACTTTTTAAAAACATGTCCAGTGTTAATTTATTTTTCGTTGAAGTTAAATGTAATTTTTAATTTATACAATACAATACTAACTTGACAGCACATTGATAATTGCTTATCTTAAAGAGATATCAAATGTTAAATTATTTAGAGGCCCGCGTACCAAGGAAATTTTGCCTTCGTACGATGAGACAGACAGCGATAACACCACCATGACCGATACATTGATTTTACGATTGAGCTTTGAGGATCTATAAATTATCCAAATTAAAATAATTTCTGAATTCGCAGAAGCTTTGCGAGTAAAATCGAACCATGCATTTTAAACCCTGTGGTCAGAGGCGCCCTGCATTTGAATGAATGCAAGTCAGAAATCAACCGTTTGGTTGATGTTTAGTCAATTAAATAAGAACGTTAAGACATTCCCAACTCTTGTATGAAACGTCAAACGGGTTGTCAAATGGGATAAGGTAAAAATAGGAATTTTCATAAAATTATTAACATCAACATGTTTATGGTAAAATTATGAATTTTAGGAAGTATACCTACGAAAAAAATGCAACGAGTCTTTTAAAATATTTCATTTTTACTATTCCAAATAGTATAAGTAAGTACCTATTCTTTAGCGCTCGTATATCATATTTCTGATGCTCTTAGTAGAATTGTCTCGGGAGGCTCGCGATATCGCTTACCCAGCCACTACCATAAAGAAATTCAATTTGTTTTTCCTTGAATATTAAAAAAAATATTTAGATTGATTTGAAAACAAAATTAATTAGCTCTGTTATTTTGTCTTTTTTCCAATTTAAATTCAATTTTATTTTATTTTCTCATACAAAAAAATTAAAAAAATATATTATAGCGCAAAATCTTAGCGCAATGTGGAAACATGGGTACTGGTGCCCTTATTTCTCCAAAGATTTGGACACGAAATCTCTTTTATTTTGTTATCTAAACAACGCCATAAATTTCAGCGATAAGAAATAATTATGTTTCTTATCTATCTGAATAAAGAATTTAATTAATTCGTATTAAAATTCGCCTGTTGCCGTCATTCGCTCTCGAATTGAGAGTTCTTCGTCTAATTAATATAGGTATTGTTACTGAGTCGTGTTTGCAATAACGAATTTGTGCGCGCTTCGCATTTCACGAGCGATCCTTGTTCGTTTTTACGGAAATTTCAATTGTTTTTGTTATTGCGACGATGTTTATGAATGTGTATTAAGAAACCGATGTATTAATATTCCGCACGAAAATCTGGACCATAGTTAAATATCGAATACGACCGTTTAACCCATTTTAAAGCTTAAATATAACTTTTAAGCGCACCGAGAGACCACGTGTGAACTAGAAAATGAAGAATTAAATGTAACGTAAAGGGTCTTCGGAGAATCTTTTGCTGTTTCGCACACGAGTTGAGACGAGGAACGAGAGCTTTGTAATCGGAAACATACGACCAGTTGATCCGATCGTTTTCGCCGCGACTTAATAGTGAATGTAAATAGAATGGTTCAAGAGTGCCATTTACTTAAAGTGATAGTCATTCCAGTTCGCAACCTCAATGACACACTCTATCCTTTGGTGTTGTCTTTTTGTAAAAATATTGTTCTTGTGTTGTTGTGAATAAATGTTGTTTCTTTCTGCCTATAACCGTAGCGGACAAGCGCGTCTCACCTGCGCGTGTGTTCCCAGCTTTAGGGCTCGTTGAATTAGGCCCGGCTCGCATGTCGCAGCTGATTTCCCCGTAGGCCTGTCAGCTCCTGAACTTCACTAGCTCACTTCATTGTGCCTGCACTTCGGTTGATTAAATATAAATTAATTATTACCTCACCATCATTATGTTGACAATGTTTTGTTATGTCACCTCACTAGACTGTGACCGTGCCTTGCGTAGGTAACTAATCCATTAGATCCGGCAGTTGAAATTGGAATTCCCTAAAATGGCATCGTGGATTTCATTAGCGCTGCGCATAAAACACCAGCGAGAAAATTTCATGCCCACAACCCAGCGGTTTAAATTTCAAGATATTACCCGATCCCTTGGGAATAGACATAGACATAGACATAACTTTATTTCGACATCAAACTTAAAATAACGGGAATATCGGGATAAAAAGTAGTCTATAATGTTAATCTGGATGTCCAGTTATCTACATACTGAATTTCATTCCGTCCAGTCATTTTGGCCTGAAAGTATCAAACATAATATACTCACAAAAAACTTTCCCATCAATAATATTAAGTAAGTACTTAGTAGGTAGGGTTTGTTGGATGTTAGACCTCTGTTTCAGCATATAGGTCCATTTGGGGAAACCTCAAAGCGAATAAAAGAAAAACGTGCTTATTTTGGCAAAGCCGAAAATGACACTATCGAGACAGTGGCTTAGCCAGGCCAGGCGACCCGGCGGCCCGTTGCAAGAAAGAAATTGGACCCCCAAATGTTTGACTATCTTCTTTGTCTTGGCGTTATTTGCGCTTAAATGCACCATGTTTTTTTATCCATAATTATAGATATGGACCTCAGAAGGTCCGCTCGGCATCGCCTAGCCCTCCGATAGCTACGCCACTAAATCGAGAAATTATCAAGGAGAACCTTTAACTTTCGTAAAAGAGGCACCGAATTAATTTAGCTCTTACGCTGTTAGCTATTATCAGACGCGAGATTTCTACAGGCGCCGCAGGAGTAAACGCCTATATGCGTTGAAATAACTGCAAAATTATGACAGTGGCACTGTGCGATGACAAATTCGCTATAATAATGCATACACCTAGGTATATGCGTTCCCACACGGCAGTGAATGTGTTAAAGACAAAAACGATTAGTCCATTTGTATTAAATATTTATATCTCTAGAAAATACAACCGGGCAGAAACGTACATAAGTAATCTAATGATTAGTTTGCCTCCTAGTTACAATTAGAACGTGCAAGTATCCGGAGCTCCGCAGCTCCGGTAGGCACTCGATCAATTAGGTTCTAGTTAGCAAGACAGACTGATTTTCACAACACGCCTGCCGCAGGGGACCAAGTGTTACGTTACTATTGCTGAACAATGTAGTTAGTAGGTAATGCTTGAGTGTATTTTGTTTCATATGGAACGAATCTTTATAAGGCTACGTAGTTTTCTCTTCATATGTACGTTTTTATTTGTATCATTTTGACAGGTGTGTCCGACCTGTCTACAATGTATTATACCTACTCGTTATTTTATGCATAACTAACTAGCTATTACCTGCGGCTTCACACGCGCAAATCTAACATTGAAATTCCGCCTATTGTTTTATATTTTAAACAAAACCGTCACAAATTAAACTGATATACGATAATAATAATAGCTGATATATGATAAATGATAACTTTAAGATGTGGCAATAAACATTTTTTTTTCATTTAGTAAATATATTTAGTCGTGTTTCATATCGTAACCTTAATAGTATTTTCATGTACATACCTACTAATCGTGTCGCGGAATGCAGTATAAAAGAGTTATTCGAGTTAGTGACCGCTCACTGGGTCGCCAGTTCGTTAACCACATGTAATAAAATGACGATAAACTAACTAGATTAACTTTTAGTTAACAGGTTGCATGATAAAAAACATTATGTACAGACATTTCGCTACTTCAATTAATTAAGATTCTAAATAAAAAAAGCTTGTAATTTTTTAAAATAAATTTCAGAAAATTTATTTTGTCAATGAGTATTTCAAATTGAAGTTAGTACCTACTCGTATTCAACAAACACTTTTTATAGCTGTTGAGAGCGTTTTTGCACCAAATAGGTACCAGGGTACCAGAGGTTAGCAGCCAGTTAATTTCGCGGCGATGCAGATAGGGCACGAGCTTGCACCCTCACTTTGTCACCTGTGATAATTCTCCTAAACGTATTTGACGTTTTTAAATAAAATGTTATTTTACTTAAGACTCAAAACACTGGTAGTTTAGGGTGTTATTAATTTTCAGATAAGGGTATTTCTCCACGTGGAATTTTCGAATTATATCCCGAGAAATTGTAAAGTTCCCGCGGGACATGAATTACTGTTATGATCTATTTTAATATTCTTAATTGTCGATTAGAGACACATTGTAGCTTTCCAAATGCCTCGAAATTGAAACTTATTTTTATTCTGCGGAAAGTTTGCATTTAAAAAAAAAGTAGTCTATTTCAATGAGGGATAGTATATCTTTCTATTGGTAGAGTATTGGTAGAGTAAGAATTATTTAAATCAGCTCAGTTGTTTCAGAGATTACCCCCAACAAACAAAGAAACAAACAAAGTTGAGATATTTTCCTATTCCATGGGATTTTCTAAAAATCTTTCCCTAATGCACCTCTGTATTACTTTAGGTCCATCTAGGCCAAATTTCACACCGTAGCATGCTGAACGGTTGTGTTGCTCTGAAGATGAGCTCTGGTTGAGTTCGAAACGCGTCAGTGTGATGTGGTGGTGGCGATAGATAGATTTGTGTGTGTTCTTACAGTGTAGAGGTGGAGGAACTGCATGAACACACATTTTATGCATAAAAGTAGCTATCATAAAGGTCGCGGGTGAGCATACATGTAAAATTTCGTATCTGTGCTATCAGCCCTTCAGGAGTTCCGTCATCAGCAGACGACCCTGGCTGCAGCATCAGGTGGTGTATATCATATTCAAAATTCAAATTCAAATTCAAATTCTGGCTAGGATGAGCAGGATGTAACTGCTAAATATTGTATTGTTACCAGATTTACAACAGTTTGCCAAATCTCCAGTCCCCAGTTTTATTAGTTTAGCTTCTGCGTTTTCTGATTCATTTGGTATATAAAATCCTCCATATTCATTTTATTCCGTGGGATATTCTAAAAATCTTTAAAACAGTTTTTACCTGTTAGTATTATCCACTTGCATGCTAAATTTGAAGTCTCTAATATTTATAAATACGGAGTTAGGGCCACTTTGAAGTGAAAATATAAATCCCATTTATTCCCTATCCCGTGGGAATTTTGATAAAGCCTGAAAATTGTTTTCAGCTGTTAGTATTACCTACTTGCTCGCCAAATTTAAAGTCTCTAATAATTATAGTTTCGGAAATAGGGCCATTTTGGAGTGAAAATATAAATCTCATTTATTCCCTATCCCGTGGGAATTTCGAAAAATCCTTTCTTAGTGCGCGTCTACACCTACTAAGGAATAATATTCCAAATTTCAAGTTTCTAGACACAGCGGTTTGGGTTGTGTGTGCTTTGATCTATAAGTCAGTCAGTCAGTCAGTTTCTTTTTTTGTATAAGTATATATATTATAGCAGAACGGACTAGATATTATACGTTGTTTCTATGTATGTACAGTAGACTGGTACTGCAGTTTCTATGAATTAATTTATCGCACTGTTGAGAACCGAGGAGAACGCCATTTTGTCTTCAATCTTAAAAGATATTTTTTTGTTTTGTGAATGTGCTAGTCTGATGAAAGTAATTATTGTACATCATTTTAAAATTAATTAAATCCGTAATGACTATTATTTTATAAGGTCTAACTCAAAATTTTAAATTAAACTTTTTTAATTTAAAACTAAACACAACAACACTTGGCAAGATGATTGTCTTTAATTTGGAAGGATTGGATTGTTTAGTTTCATTACATTTTATTTGATTGATGTAGTTTGTGAACTTTTAATGCAATGCTAATGTGATTGAATTGGAAGCTTGTTAATCGTCAGTTAAGTAGACATATGAAGGAAGGGAAAAACATGTCAAATTCTTCTTGGACTTATTTAGGCCCGATAATTATTTATTAAATAGGTAGATATTGGAGACTAACTATTTTATTTTATTTTATTTAAATCTACCTGATCCTTTTGCATCGTTCCGACGACACCCCGGGCCAGTACTAAGTCATCATCAGCGAAAAGACATCCTCTGCTGGATTGGCCTCTCCAAAGGTCACCACAATCACCAGTATTGCCTTATGGGCACTCTTCCGCAGGGACAAGTACAAGACTTGAGCGAATGTTAGGTTGTTTTAGGATAGTTTTTACTTTAATTGTACCATTAGAATAATGAGATTAAAAACAATTGTTACATTACCATGTCGCTGACATCCTTTGACTCCTGCGACCTTCACCAGATCATCAGTTCATCTTCTGGAACGTCAACCCACGCTGGGTTTTCCATCACGCGATCTCCACTCAAGAAAACGTTCGCCCCAACGGCAACTTCTCGAATAATATGCGCCCACCGCCACTCAAATTTGCCGCTTCTTCGGGCTTACTTTGGTCGGTCTGCGTATTATAAGTATAAATGGTATTGTACATAAATCCTACTTAAAACTTATTCTAGCATTAAATAAATGTAGCTCATTCATTCAATGCTCTTACCAAGCAAACGTCGCATTTTGCCGCGTGTTCCCCCAAAAGACTTCCCGTCGGCACGTAATGGATGACTTATCCGCTAAAAATAAAGCCATTTAAATATCCATTGTGCCTGTGCGCGACGGTACTAAGTCAGTATTTTTTCCTCGGCAAGTTATTGAAGCGGCCCTCAATCACCCCGCGTCAGATTTTGCGCTGATTGATCGATATGAGTTTAATTTTTATTTCTCATTGCCAGCTCCAACGGGATAAGGTTGGTTTTAAATTTGGATTTTTTACTGACACGTGCTGGGTAACCTAGTAGAGAAAGATATACGAGTACATAGTATGAGACGAAACGATCGTAACAAACTATTCGAAATTCAGAACGATCGGGTAAGAATTTCCACTGCCCGTTGTCGATGTACAAAACTTATTGCATTTAACAACGATGTTTAATTAAAAACATAATTGAATTAACGTGTTAAAATAATAATAAAAGAACCATTACCGCCCTGTTACTTTGAGAATTACATTGATATATTTTGACCGTAATTCAAAAACGTATTACCTGGGTTCAGTGGAGATTTGTATGGGCCCGCACAACGGCCCCCGGGGGCGCTGTTGCCGCGGCATTACCGTGAATCATTAATTACCTTAGGCCTGCAGTGATCGCTTCAACCTTAGTTAGAGAAAGGCTTGTTATTGGCAGCTTGCTGAAGCTATTCAATGGAGATGAAAAATATGGTCATAGTGCTTGGATAATGGAATTAGGTATACAAACTGTTGTTTGTAAGCTTTCGAATTAAAATAGATCGACGACTTGTTAACAAGCCATGAATATGCTTGGGTCAGCTGTAAGCTAGTGACAACTTGAGATTCTGATTGAAATGTACAGTCACCAAAAAAAACTTGTATTAGAAATGCTTTTTTTTAAACAAAAACTTAAAATATCTTTAAAAATAGAGCACAATTCCGCATCCGAGTAAAATAACAAAAATACAATCGGACCACACAGAAAATGCTTACGTACAGTTACGTACCAGCATTAATATCTGACACGTCCTTCCGGCCGTAGAAATAGAGTCCTATCAGATATTTATGCACGCTTGTTGTGTCAGATATTGGTGCTGGTGACTGTACCTACGTTACGTCTAAAAAAATAAAAGTAAAAAACCTATCTAAATTTAATTCCGTCAGATATTACAACGTTTGGAATACCAAAAAAGGGGGAAAGAACACAATATATTGAAGCTAGCGCGGTCGGAATCGGGGGAAGTTCAAAGAGCAGACGCCGGCAAAGTACAACATTCCAATGAAAATAAGATTCCCGCCGGGAAGTTGTAGGAAACATTCAATGACTCCGACACGAAAATATGTATTTTGTCGATGCATCCGCGAAGTTTTCCGAGGTTCAGATAACACGATGCAAGCTGTTGTTTATATTATACTTTACTTGCGGAGTGAATATTACGAATACACCGGTTGTTTTTTTTTGTAAGTACTGCGTGAGTTGTATAGGATGCGGGAAACACAACTTGGTCCGTCTCGATCGATACCTTCACTTTAGCCTTCGGCTAATATAATACGGCATAATTATAATACGGCCTTTATTTGTTTTAACCTGGTAATCCCAATACAACAAATAATAAGGATCAATAAAATGTAATCCGACCAGATATGTGTTGGACTCACATTTGAAGGATTTCGTACTTAAAAACGGGTTTATGGTGTGAGAACAATAACAAAGTAATAGTAGATTGTAGAACAAGAGCATAAAACAAGCCATTTTACTCGAGGCGTTCATATAGCCACCCGAGTCGGTACCGCGAGTGTGGATAGACACGTCGAGGGGAAAATTTATTGAATGCTCGAGTTTTACATTCTGCTTTTCACTTCGATTGCGAGGAGATGAAATAACAACAGTGGAAACATTATTCACTTACTAGGTACTTACTTTTTATTTTTCATGCATTGCTAATATAGTTATAAATATTTAGTTTTACTAATTTATTTTAATTTATTTTGAATTATTAAAAAAATACATTGAAACTCTTTTGTTTAAATGGCTGTTTAGGCCTGATTGCCTTAGTCTTAGACGAAAATTTAACTTTATGCACACTAGAGCATAAAAAGTCATTTTATGTCGCCTAGATCCAGCATAAACTCGAACTTTACGAGCATGAGAAGTGAAAAATTAATTTATTTCTTCAACAATGATTTATATTTGGGTGATAGAGATACACAACTTATAATACTTATTTAGCTTTATTTTATTTTCTTTTTTTGTTGTTATGGTCACTTGGTCATAACCATAACATAATTCATAGTAATACTTACACACTAAAATATTTCAAGTGTATTATTGTCTTGTAATTGCGATAAACTTACAGATGGACAGATTCGTGCATTCTTTTGATTTCACTTGCCATACTAACGTTTGCCATGAAATATATAGAATCGTGCTGTTTTAAGGGTTTTTTTAAATGTCATCATATAGAATGCAGTAGGTTAGGTTTGGTTCCTTTAACAACTCTGAAGAAATTACTATTTCAGAAATAAATTACTTTATAGCCAATGAAAATTCTAGAAAACGATACATTCGGGCATATGAAATTCGGGCAAACGATAGAGAACCTTTGTATAGATCCCTAAAATTATTTTTTTTTATAAAAATCAAATTTAGCTTTCTATATCGAAAAGACTAGATATTGCTGTGTTTAAGTGGATGTAGAAATGCTGGCGATTACTGCTGGTATTGTTAGTCGTAACACAAGCAGTACATCTCCAGGAAAGGCACTTAGCCCGGCACAATCTCTGTTTCAGGCAACATCATCTTTATTCCAAACCACAAAGTGTTATAGAAGCAAAACTGACAACGAACGTATTTCAGTCTGTATATTATGATATACATATACATAGCTGAAAATATAAGATAATTCCAAAATATTCTGTCAGATCAAGTGCAACATGAGCAAAACCAAATTTATATAGTTACCGGTTTGCTTCAACCAAATATATGTATAATACCAAGTTCCTAGTACGCCGTTCATAGTAAGTGATATTTTTCTATACGAGTTATCAATGCCAATAAGACTCAACAAGGAGGAGGATTCAACAAGGTGAACTCAGTAGGAATGATGGAAAGAGAGATAAGCGTGAGGTTCAGTTCACACAGAGTTCATTTTATTGACAGAATAAGGCAACCAGTTACTCAACGTCGTGAATTGACCCCGAGCCACAGCATCTGCTTTTCAATCGGATTTCACATCATTTAGTCAAAGTTGAATAACGGCATCGAGATATTAAATATTAACAGACGTATCACTCCGGCAACTTCGTCATTCATCAGAAAGGCATTTTCTTCTGAATTCTGAGTTTACTCAAGTGCTTTAACGATGTCGGCAGATTGGAAGTAAGGTCATTAAGTAAATATCCTTCGGCTGAGAAGTTCTTCAAACTTTGTACAGAGTTTTTCTCCACGACAAAGAAAACAGAAAGATGGTCCTTTAAAAGGATCTTTCCTTATTATGAAATCGATTAAATTATGAGTGTTACTTAGAATTCTTGAAATGGTACACATATATTTGTGTGTCAGACAGTGATGACTATGCTAATAATATTTTTGCTAAGCGAATGCAGTTTTCAATGCTGTGCATCACTTTCATAGCATTTCCTCCACAACACCAGTAAGTACCCAAGTATACGTATGTAAGTACGGACGATTCTTCAAACGTCTAATGGCGTCGGCTATTTTAAAACTCCGCCTTACCTGAATCGCCCATCTAAATGTCAGCCTGCCAACAAACTCGAAGCCAATATTTCAATGGATGTAGGTTTTGAGAAGCCAGACGGTTCCAATCCGGAAATAGGTTTTGCGTTATCCAAAAGCTTCTATGCTCGCGCGATATTGCATGATGTGTCAAAATCAATTTTCACGTTTACAGGTCGCTATTTTCAGTTTAGTCTGGATAGTTTTGTTCTAGACCGGGAGGTGTTTGTTCAGAGCCAGCTTAATTCCTTAATTTACCTACTTGTTTTACTTTTTAATTGTAACTTAAAAACTGCTACGAACATATTGAAACATTATTTTGTCCATAATCGACAGCAAGAAAATGTATAGTATTCAATTTGTATCGCCCTGATCTCTATCTGTGTTTGTTTGTCTGTCTGTCCGTTTTATAACCGGATTAAATAAATCTAAGTCTACGCGGACACAGCTAGTTATAGAATATGTGATTCATCATGCCGTTCACTTCAATAGAAAACTTATGCTTACCAGAACAGCGGAGGTAGATTTTCGTATTACTATAAATAAATAAATATCATGGGACACTTGACACCAATTGACCTAGTCCCAAAATAAGCAAAGCTTGTACCATGGATACTAGGCAACGGATAAACATACTTATATAGATAAATACATACTTAAATACATATTAAACATCCAAGACCCGAGAACAAACATTTTATTATTCATATAAATATCTGCCCCGGCCGGGGATCGAACGCGGGACCTCAAGCTTCGTAGTCAGGTTCTCTAACCACTTGACCATCCGGTCGTCAAACACTATACATGTTTATTATGTCATAGTTTGAAATGAGTAAAAAGAAAAGGGGGAGCGCTTTGCCCAGCAAAGGGGTACCTGATAAGTAGGCTAAATATATTGGGCATTTTCACGTGAAACTCCTGGTCTAGCAATCTATTCGCGGGCCAGAGAGCGCCGTGTAGCCGCTACGGCGATGGCTAAATGCAGCCTGCAGCTAGCGACACCGATCTGCACTTTGCCATATGAATGTTTAATAGCGCAGGTTATTTTGGCTGCAGCTAATTAGCCGGCTAATAGCTAGCTCGACTCTAGAAGGTTCGATTACGGTCGTAATTGACTCGCGTTGGATTGAGCGCGGCAGCCTGAGTTAGATAGGATTAGCTGATTAAGGCGATATTGGGAGGGTTGTGTGTTTATGAGGTCCATGTTTTAAATAATTGGTTGATTCAGGAGGTACTTTGCGGAGATCCATATCAGTAATTTAAGGTTGTATTGTAAAAAAAAAAGTCGAAAATAAATTATTTTGATTTTTTTTTGATTTTAAGTAAAAGGGTCTATGTTTTCTTGGAATCTCCAGTCTTTTTGCTGATCTGAAGTAATAAATACTCATATAATGACTACGACGTTAGCGAATTGTACGTCGGTATATGACCTATACTATACACACGTACAATTCGCTAACGTAAGAGTGCTTAAAAGATGTACCTATAGTATAGGTACTCATCATCACTCTGTCGGTAGAGTATCTAATTGCCACTTTTTCCTTTCTCCAGTCAGCCTTTTTAAATACCAATAAAGAAAATACTGATGGAACCTCCTAATCGTTTATGTGTTTAAGATCTAAACATACATAGGTAAGGGCATTTTTTTTGTCTAAAAACGACCTACGATCGGCGGCCTTAATCTCACATAACGCACTATTAATTCTCGTTCTAATACTATCTTAAATCGAATTAAGATAATACAATAGTTATTTGTGCAACAAGAGAGCAAAGTTGTTTTTTGTTGCGAGTGTTGATTTTGAATCCCGAGTAAGCGAAGGATTCTATAATTGAATCACGAGCGTTAGCGAGTGATTCTAGGTTAGAATCCTGAGATCAGCAAGGGATTGAAATACACGAGATGCAAAAAAACTTTGGTCTCGTGTGACACATACAATTTTTCACCTCAGCACAACATAAGAACATAATTTAAATGTAACATAAGAATAAAACCACATATACCTACCTATTTACAAAACAAACACATTTTTTTAAAATAGAATCCGATTATTATCAAATATAATAATTACATTTAAAACCATAAAAAGAGTCCAGTAGCTACAATACAAATCGCATACTCATAACATGCAATCTTAACTTTTTATACTAATGTCACACTTATTTTTTAATACTGCAAAAGCCTCATCTCGGGGTAATTGAAAAAGTTGAACAATTAAACCTTTAAATATGATTTTTATTAAGATTTCTATTACATAAACATAAATAGATTTGTTAAAAAAACATTCAGTTTAACAAATAATAATTATACTGTAGAGGCAGTATACGGAATTCTTTTATAAAAAAAAACAAGAGAAGCAGCTTTCGTGCAACGAGGTTGCATACTTTATTAAAAGATCGGGAAAATTTACATTTTGGAAATATTTCGATATATTTTTAATACCAAAAATTTAATTTAAGTTTGTAATCGACAAATTTGATCCTATCTCTTGCTTTTTTCGAGTTGAAGTGAAATGACAGATCAAAGTAAAGTTCAAATATTTGGAATTCAGTGAGTAGACCCAACATTGTACTCAGCATTTAAAAAAATAATAATTAAAAAGTTACTTTGTCTCACGGAGTGAGCAAAATGCGATTTTGCTCACTGATTTCTCATAGCAAAACCTGCCTGTTTGAGGTGCTGAGGTGAAAATTAAATTACCATATTGATGCACCTTATCTTCAAAACCGAATGACACATAACTAGACATGATTAAAATAATTACGTACTAATAAATTTCAAATCAAAATCAACTAACAACATAATAATTAATACGCCCTTGCCAATTGCCATTCCTAATCATTGTAAAACGTCATTTCAATAGTAGCAATTTATGTAAAGTCATCCCGCGTATAATTAGTGCAGTAGGATTTATCTGTGGTTTTACATAGCTGTATGAATAACAAGGTTTGGCTGAATTGAAAATACGGAATTTCACAGAATTCCCAAAAATAATATCGCTGTCTTTTTTAAAAACCTTATATGAAAAATATTTTTTTATTATCACTGAGCGATTTAGCGATTAAAAGTATTCTATATGTTAATCCAGTTTTCAACTATTTGTGCCCCAAATTTAATCCATCCAGGTGCAGCAACACACAGACATACACACAAACATATACATTATAACAAAGTTTGTAGTAGGATTACAATGTATTAACAACAATTATTACAACTTAAATATCTGCCTGATTGTTTTACAGGTAGTGAGAAGTTACTCTGTGGTTTTTGATCGCTTAGTTAGCCAAATAAACTACAGTTTCAATTGCGAAAATTAAAAACATCAGGAAACGAAATGATAATCAAACGAGGGTCACCACGCGGTAATCCCTTAGGAACCGGCGGGGCCGATAATTCATCAGCGGATACCCATTGACACGTTGTACTGAATACTGACAGCGGTCGTTTCCGGCCTTATCCTGCCGTACACAACAATATGTCCACTCCAACGCGAACCAACAAACCCTCTAGTCCACTACAAATACGACTCTTTCTCGGAAAACAAGTTGCAACGTCCACAAAAGGCTCCATTTTAGAAGCAACACGATTAATTTAAAATGTTAAACTGGTGGAATAAGGTTGGTTTTGAGTGGCCGACGTTGTTTAGCGGATTGATTAGACTCTGATTTTGCGTAGACCTTTGGTAGACTTAGTTAATGGTTAATTAAACTGTCAAAAGGCAATTATTCAGATATTTGCTGTTGGAATGTTAAGTAAATTGGAACCGAGTTCTGTACTAAAAAAATATCTTACCCACTTTTGTACTTTGAAAACAAGGGTCATAGTCGTCATAGAGCTCAGAAAAATTGCCGATTTTAAGGTAGGAGCTTTTGTAAAAGTAGTGACGATATAAATTTACATACTCTTACTTCTTCTAATCTGAAATTCTTAAAATTATTCCCTTTGTTCGTCGTCAAAGCGGCCATTATGATAGAGAGTAACCGAATCAATCAAATTAGCGGTTGCCAGTAACAAATTTAGAACCGAAACCATCGCTAACAAGAATCGACAACCCGCTGCTTACGCGGCTTTCGAAATAGCACCCCACTCGAAAAAAAGGATGCCTGTAGCGAAATAGCACGTGAGAGACAGAGACAGATAAAATCCCCTATTACAAACTGCAAAGCCTCCCCATTGATCACAGTAACGCGTAAAGCCTTTAAAAAATCCAGCAATTTATTTAGTCGGTAACAACAGCTTACTCGGCCGGATTGTCTTGAAAATAAAAGCCATCGTGGAACCCTACCATTATTTTTCATGATAGGGAATAATTTGCTTTTATTTGGAAAGTTATTATATTGCAGAGAATACTCGAGTTTTTTGGGTGACGTATTCTATTACGGACGTACCTTATCACGATGTCTGTAAGTCACCGCGGAACTTTAGTAAATTTTATATGAAGTTTTCATAGCGACTTACATATGTGCACAGTTATACAAAGCCGTACATACTAGTCACAATACAAAAGGTATTATAAAGCAGATTTTAATGAATCACAGTTTACACGTTACGTTACATGGACATTACCGATATTTGCTTCAGGATATGTGGACCTCTAATGAATTTTCAATTTTTAGCCACAGTTGTTAGGATAATCTAACCGTGATCATGACATGATGCATGCGAATACGTCAAAATATCAAATAGTGAAGAGCACAGAGTACCTACCCTTTTATTCACTGATAAAGAGTTGGGCATTTCTATCTACCGTTGTACCCTGAGTTTATCTCTCCGATTTCAACAAAATTTGGTAGGTAGACTCAGTCCATGTTCCGAGCTGGAAAAACAGAGTCTCCCGATGTGTCCCCAAAATATTGTATGGATGTGTCCATTGTGTTACGAATTTTTCTTAATATTTATTTATTTATTTTGGTTATTGTTCAAAGAAACCCGCCACAGTGACACTGACAATCATTGAAATTATTGCCAGTCAAAGAAATTAGTTCCAATGAAATTCCGCAACATGGCGAATAGTCATATATTTCTGGCCAGGATTTATTTTATACATACTTTATCGCATCTCCATGATATCCTATTAAAATTCATATTTGGAATTTGGCGAAGACGGTAATGGAGAAATATAGAACTTATTTGATCTAGCATTTTTTGCAAGCGCTGTTGTAAGTAATATGAAACAAGCGAATACGAAATTACACAGTGTATTCCGGCCAGAGCCTTTGCTCTGTGTCTACGCCCTCTTGCCTTGTATTTACCGAAATTTATGATTTCATTTCGCGTCGCATATTTCAGCGATGCGGCATTTTGCATCGGAACGAGCCGCAATATCGTATCGTAGTGGAACGGCAACGTTTTGTGCTACAAGTTTAATTCCTTGTGCGTGTCTGCCCGCCGTTATCCCGCGTCACGTGTTACTAATATTTTCTGTTAGGTCGATGTTTATCTTCTGGGCGTGGGTTACTTTGAAATACGCATAGTAATTACGTTTGTTTTTGTAAGAAAAGTAGTGCAATTGCAAATGTAGTGTTTAATTATTTTCTATCGTATTTTCTTCATATTTTTATCCTGCTTCAGTCAGCTTCAGTACCCATCAAGACAGGCTGTCTGGGGCGTGCTTTCGAGTTTTTATTCGTGCTGCACTAGCGCTGCCTATCCTGCTGCGGTGGACTGGCGCGATACTGCAGGCGCAAATCAGCAGCTGCCTACCCTGGTGGATTTAACCCACAGACAGCAGGGGAACGTCGCATCGAGAGATTAATAATCGAAGTTAAGATTTTTATTAAACTTTTGTTTACATTGCAAACAATCTCTATATTATTTGATCGTAGGGATATATGTAACTACAAACTCGTGGTCTGACATTCGACACTAAATAATAAAGTTCAAGTACTTAGACATAAAATGTCACTCATTTTAATGCATTAATTTTATTGATTGACACTTCGGGTGCCGTCGTATTCCGATTGAGATCCGACTTTTCCCGATGGAAATACATTTTGCACTATATTTGTGCCGTTACTGTTTACTTAGGAGTTCGATTTCGACAATCGATTCGGAGAATGTTTGGAGAATCAATTGTCGTTTACTTATTAAGGTCAACTTTATCGCTAGAACAATATTATGTTTCCCATACCTATGAAATATAAACATGTTTCACAATATACATGTTTTCCTACGGACTGAAAAGTTTAGCAGAACCTGAGATATGAAACATACAGTTTACAGTCAACTTTGCCTACCACAAGATTACAAGTACGATGTTGTGGAGAAAAATTAGTGTCCCGACGCCGTTCGTGTGTAGGTACTGGGTTGGCCACTTTTCCATTACGGCTGATTTATGTGCCAATGCAGAACGTTGAATAATTTATCCATCAAATTTTATTTTTACCTAGTACTAGGATTAGCTTGGCTAACTACTCAATATTTGGTACTAAAATAAAAAAAATGGAATATGTAAAAAAACAGTGTGCAGATCATTGACCCGAGTCTGTTGGTCTCATTTCTGCTCAATTTAATCATACTAAAAACAAATTGATTATCACATACCTTAGCCTATTCTACATACATGCTAGTTATGCTTCAGCGAGACTCTAAGCTTGCTCTTGCACATAAAGATTAGAGCGCAGACTGCCGGAACGTAAACGTCTGTCGGCCGCTTCTCCATATCTGCCGACTTAACCATCCTTATCCCAACCTTGACGCTGGCAAAATTTTCCCATTGGACAGAAGCCATTTCATTTATTAAAAAAAAACACCCTTAAGTTGAAGTAAGGTTTGGACTATTTAAGTTAGTAATTATATCTTAGTAACTAAACGTGTCTGAAAACCAACAATTTAGTCGAGTAGATTCTCGACTAAACGTCGAGGTGGTCGAACCGATCCATTTTATTTATTTTTTTGTTTAGTAATTAAAATACTCGTTACTTGACTAAATTACTAACATGGTGTGAACGGGGATTTAATAAAATACTAACGGAAGAAAATGTCTTATAGAAGAATAGAATAGAATAGAAGAATAGAAGACATTTATTCTCATTCACAAATACAACCAAACTAAAAAAAACAACAACAGCAAACACAAATAAAACAAAAAAAGAAATACAAAACTTAAAATATATGATTTTGTGTGTCCTCGCAAAAGTGAAACGGCCGCTGACTCAGCATTATGCTGAGGCGTTAAACGCCTGCAGCGCTGATATTCTGTCAGAACCGTCTGTGACTCGCGGAATGATACACAAATATACTCACATAAATAAAATTAAAACATATAAATATATTTTATTGTAAGTAAACAAGAAATAAAAAAAAACTACAATAAACATATAAGTAAAAAACATTATACACCGTGTTGTTCTTGATTTCCGTTCACTTCGACCGACGATTCAGTTTTATTTTTCTAATTTTCCTTAGGTACTAGTGCAAATAAAGATGATTACCATTAAAATATTTTGATTCATTCAGCACCTTCATTAAGGCTGTACAAATTTTTAATTTATAACTTTTATTCCTCCACACTTATGGATTATAGAAGCGAAAAACACGAGTAGCACCTTTGTTCAGTGACTTGTCAGCTGCAAAAACATTAGACACCGTCATATAACCCTCCGTGCGTCGTATAACAGCCGTGGTGGCCTAGTGGTTTGACCTATCGCCTCTCAAGCAGAGGGTCGTGGGTTCAAACCCCGGCTAACATCCTCTGAGTTTTTCGAAATTCATGTGCGGAATTACATTTGAAATTTACCACGAGCTTTGCGGTGAAGGAAAACATCGTGAGGAACCCTGCACAAACCTGCGAAGCAATTCAATGGTGCGTGTGAAGTTCCCAATCCGCACTGGGCCCGCGTGGGAACTACGGTCCAAGCCCTCTTGTTCTGAGAGGAGGCCTGTGCCCAGCAGTGGGACGTATATAGGCTGGGATGATGATGATGATGATGATATAATCCTCGTCTTCGTTTCCGCGTCTATATTTAACGTAATTCACGTAAGGACACCGCTACTCCTCCACTAAGAAGGGAGGTATGTCGCAGGGAGTCGCCCCGCAAGCCGATTAGCGGTCGAAACCCAATGGTTCTTTGTTTTGAAATAAATGCGTGGCTAAAAAGTTATTTTCACTTTTCATGCTCGTAAAGTACGTGTTTTTGCTGGATCTAGGCGACATAAAACGACTTTTTGTGCTCTAGTGCATAAAGTAAAATTTTCGTTCAAGACCAAGGCAATCAGGCTTTAACAGCCACAAACAAAGTTTTTATATATTTTTTAATAATGTTTAATTTGTATAATTCAAAAATGAATCAAATTAATCGAAATAAATAAATAAAACTAAATATTTAGAATTATACTAGCAATGAATGAATATGCAATAGATTGGAGAGATTTTCATTTGCACTTAGGCGATTGAGGCGTATAGCAGGCGAAACAATTGCACTTGCAGCCTATAATGGTTACTTAGCATCAGTACTGAGGTATGGCCTAGTGATCTGGGGGAACTCCACAGACAGCATTCATCTCACAAAAAAAATGTAAGAGCTCTCTGTGATGTTCGACCTCTTGAATCATGTCGGCCCCGGTTTAAAAAATTAAATTTCCTTACGTTACCTAGCATGTACATACCGAAAACCTGTGTCTTTGTCGCCAGTCATCCGTTCTTCTTTAGCAAGCCAAGAACCAATATAAACCTAAGGCCCAGCTACAAAGTTGTTAGTTCCAACATGTAAAAGTTCGTTGTATTCAAAGAATTGTCACGCGATGTCTGTGAAGGTGTGAATTGCGTATCGCTGAGGGAAATTTATGTTTATGCTGTTAAAATAATTTAACAGCATAAATGAGCTATGACACCAAAGTATTGACCTAATGGATTATTGTGCCTATTTAAATTATTGCTTTGTAATAAATTTTATATTGTCATGTTGAATAAATTACTAGGTCATTTAATAATAATATTTTAGAATTATCTTATACCCAGTACTAATATTTGCATGCTAGAACTGGCTAAGTGTGTGCCAATTAACCCTTAGACTAAGACCATTGTAATCCACACTTAAAGTGAATAAATGAATATGAATATGAACCTAGTAAGCGAAAAATTGTTTTCACAGTTGCTATTTAATTTCTTCGCAATCGAAGTGAAAAGCAGAGTGTAAAATTCGAGCATTAAACCGATTTTCCTCTCGACGTGTCTATCCTATATCTATTATCCTATATCTCTATCTGGCTTTATGAACGCCTCGGGTAAAATGACTCGTTTTATGCTCTTGTTGTACAATCTATTATTGTTGTATTTATTACGCGGGCGCTGTCTTCTACAGCTTCATATAATATAAAAAGAAAAGTACTGATTGTCCGACTGACTTCTAAATGGTCAGCCAATATTAGATCCTAGAAGAATTTTCCAAAGTGTTCTCTTTAAAGTGTGAACAAGGAAAACTTCGGGATCTAGGGAGTTTAGCATCGGGGGCAAATACGCAGCCGCAAGCTAGTGTTACCACAAATTAGTAAATCATTGCATAATATTTATGGAAAGTTCATGTTACGCAAAAGTAAAGTAATTAGTGGAAGAGCGCATTGTGTTGTACTGTTATTTTATTAGGAGTAAGTATTATTAACAAGCTTTTGCCCGTGACTTTGTCTATCAAGAAATAGTTTATCGCTGTCCCGGGAGAATTGTAAAATATTCTGGGATAAAAACTACTCTATGTTTTTCCCAAGATCTCACACTATCTTCAGACGACATTTCGTATAACTTGGTTTAGCAGTTTAAACATACATAAAAAGGTAACAGACAAACAGATAGACGAACCGACATAGTTACTTTCACATTTATAATATTAGTATTAAAATATGAAGATACTATGTTACTCTGTGAACAGTGACCTTATTTGACCTTACTAAACATACAAATATTGCTTTTCTAGTAAAAAAATATGTGAACGTGCCGTGTGTTGTGTGTGTACTATCTACTGTGTCGATTTCACTGGAAAACACCCAACACGACACTAATTCCTAGAAAATTGTTAGTTCTCTCTCGAGCCGCTGTTTAAATATTAACTACCGACAATAACACATTTTACAAAGGAGTGTTGGCGCCTTATAACCACAACGTTGGCTTTGACGTTTATTTGTTGAGTGTTTACGTTTGTTGAAGATAATGTATGGAACAGTTTTGAATACGGTACAGAAATGCTCTTAAAAAAATGATGTGAATAAATATTGGTAGTACGCCAAACCTTAGCTCCTGATAAAGCAGAACTAAGTACTATGCATACGCAAGTAGCCTAGTGGATAAGTAGAAAGCCTGCCACAAAACTTCGAGGCAGATAAAAATAGATTGTGTTTGCATTGCGATCCAAACTAAAAATAATAAATTAAATAGAAATATAAATATTTATTCGCTCTTCAACTAAATTCGAGTAAACTATTATTTTACTATTTTTTAATGTTTATTAATAAACTAGAGATACAATTATCCGTATCAAATTTCAAGTCAACCCGATTACGAGATGGAAAACAACTTATTACAAGTTAATGAAAAGCTGTCAAAAATATGATTATTTGTTGTCAAGTCTTGGATGTTTAATATGCGTTTAAGTAAGTTTTCCCTTACTATAAAACAAGTTTTGCTTATTTATTTTTTTCAATTAAGAATAGTCGACATCTTAGATTAGAGTATAGAAGTACCTATACGAGTATTAACCTTCCGGATTTTGGTCTTTATATATTTTAGGACTAGACTAAAAATATAACGTACTTTATGGGCCATAATACCCCATTTTACCACGGCAACACTACTCAGAACAGCCAGTAAAGTTTAGTAAACTGAAACTCTCACTATAAAATATGGGTCGTTATCATCGTCTTTTACCTTGGGGGCTACTACAAAATTCGAAAATCGAAGTTCGTATCGTACCGTCTCCCTCTCACTTTCGTTTTAAAAAATATTAACGTCAGCGGGACGGCAAGATACTAAGTTCGAATTTTGCATAAATAGGGCTTGGCGAAAATTTATTTTAAATCCGCTTTCAGTTCACCGCAAAACTCGCACAAACCACTATAAGTATTGGAAATATATTAAAATTTAATTTGGTAGAAAGCGCAGTGCCGGACGTAGCACGTAGCGGCGTAGCGGCGACCTCGTAGCGCGTAGACCCATCTCGTTTACTGCTACGAGATAAGTGCACACAACTAGTAAATAAATAAAATTTATAGCGTTTAGTGAGTATGTTTATACAATGTTTTGTTGTATTAAGATCAAATTTGTTACGTTTTTAGTTGGTCAAATGACCTCTAAACTGAATAAAAATGTTTTTTGCTTAAAATGTAATTTTTAATACAATTTATTTTTGCTCAAACCCTTGTCGGAAATTTAATGAGGGTCTTAACCGTTATTCCACAGTACCTAAAGACATAAAAGACTTCAGCCAATATGTATTGTGTTGACAGTGATAACTTATGGTTCTGGAAGAAAAGAGCCGAGAGAGTCTTTGCGCGATTACATTCGTAACATGGAAAATTGCAAATGAATAAAGTCACCGACATAACTTGAACAATATGGAACTTGCAAGTGGCAATGTGCAGGCCACATCGCTAGGAGAACAGATAATAGTTGTGTAAGAAAAGTTCTCGAATGGCGACCACGCACCAGTAGACGCATGCTGGCAGGCCTAACACTATGTGACAAATTTTGACACATTAAATGACTGGCAAATTTTTACGTTCATCGTGGAGTTCTAAGGTTAATTTAAGGTTCTTTTGTTCAATAGCCGTCGTCCAGCTGATGATGATGATAAAGATTTGTGACTTAAACGTTATGAAACGATCACGTTATCATGATATTCGTGTACTTGATCCCGAGTTGTATATGTTCTCGTAGTTAAGTTAAATTTATGCTGAAAGCCAGTTTAGTATCCAGATAACCGACGACAAGCAACGTAGCCTCGAAGTCTAAAGTTATCTAGAATTCAAGCAGCAAGGGAATAACAGTAAATCAAGTATTTATATTCTCATTATTACAATAGGGACAAGGGGCCTTGGGGTAAATCGGACCCCAATCTAAAGTTGTGACGTCAATTAAGATTTCAAAATTGTCTGCTTTCTATATAAGAAATGAAAGTTAAAGATATCCGACCGTGTAATTTACTTTACATAAGGGGTATTATCTGTAAGAGGAATAATAAATTGAACCTATGCAGCTATGACTTCTTAAACTATAAGCAGTCATAAATGTCATAATTAAAACATTTTAACATTATTGAATCCTAAAATTGTGAGAAAATAACCGCAAAAATTATCATCGCAATATGGTCTCTTCTTAGTTATAATATGAATTAGGAAACTATTCCCTAGATGTCCCAAAATATAAAGGTATGTAAATAAAGAAAGCATAATACTTTTTTTACATTTTGTAGATAAAAAACCAAAGTGCTTGCAGGTTTTGCAAATCAATATTTTACTTTTTGTATTTAGGGGCTAAGGGAAGATTCCTTTTTGTATTGATTTCAAAAAATGTGGCAATCTATCCCGACTTTCCCTTCATTCTAGCTCTACGTAGGTACTATGATCATTTAACAGAATCTCAACTTCTCAAGGTACAAACTGTAGTTCTCGTTTGCAAATCGATACTAATTTCACAGTTCGTACTTAACCCGAGGCTAAGAAGGGGAGGGATGCGCAGGAGGGGACGATTTATGGCAGCATTAGATTCGCATTTGCAACGAAATCCCGCGGAGAGCGGACGTGGCCGCTCCCTCAATATATTAATGCGATAGACTATCGTTTAATATTCAGTGGTTGTTTACATGGTAAAATACATTGAAAAAAGTTTTTAGCTGACGATTGTTTTACACTATCGAAAGTATAATGAGCGGTACCATCACACTTCCCACTAATATTATAAATGCGAAAGTTTGTAAGTTTATTTGTTACTTCATCACGTCTAAACCGCTGACTGAACCAATTTAGACGAAATTCGGTATACAGATAGTCAGAGTCCCGGGGAAGGACAGAGGATAGTTTTTCACCATAAAATTGCATAGTTCCCGCGGGATAGTGAAGCTCAAATTCTACGCGGACGGAGTCGCGGGTAACGGCTAGTTTTAAATAACACAAGCCTTTGTAGCCTAATGTTTTGTTTCATGTTCAGGGGGTCGTTGACTCGAATCCCGGCTCGCATCGCGGAGTTTATTTTTTAATTTTATATGTGAAATTACAATTGAAAAATTGATCATATTCCTTCAGTGTCAGTTTCAGTTCTTTTCATGTGTAAAGTTTCCAATCCTCACCGTGGATTCTAAATCGCGTGGGAACTAAAGCCTAATACCTCTCAATTCAGGAGGAGGCAGGAGACAGTAGGAAGCATTAGGCCGGAAATGAGACTTTAAAGTTGTATTTAATGCTATAGTTGTTAATTTGACAGGGTCAATAAACTCATCGAATATGTGCTTCAGCTCAGCCATCTAAAGTTTAGCTAGCAGTTTTAACTTGGTATCCATTATAAATTAAAATTGTAATTCAGATTGATGTACATTTTGGTGAAATACTGGCCATAAGAAATTATTATGAAAAAAAAACAAAATTAAAAAAAAAACTACTTTTACCATAAACTTGAATAAAGATCGTTATTCAACTCCGGGCAACGCGGTACTGTGCAACGGAATATTTTTGTTGAAATGAACCCGTCCCCTGGTTTTGCATAAAATAATTGCACACCTCGAGTGCAAGATTTGCACAGAAGTATATCACCGGCAGATAAATTGTCTCTAAGTTTCTTTGAAACCCTTCAAGAAAAGTGATAGCGCTTCTCTGCAGCAGAAAGGTAAAACATTATTTTATAGCTGCTTAGACAATTGTTATGACCGCGGGAGTACTCAAGCACTTGGCATAATGTAGGTGCAAGAAGCCGAGGCGTGAAAAATGATTTTATTAAAATTTAAGGGGAAAGCCAAGGCTCTTGTCGGGGAAAATTTAATAATCCTTATTAGATTTTGCTGCTGAGATTGTAAGGCAATAGTGGAAGCAATAATCTTTATCTCATATTCGATTACATGTTGCTTACATATTATTGCTGAAATCATGGTCTTGGTTCACGGTCTCTTTAGTTAAATAAGTTTAGGAAAATGAACAATGTTTTCCTTGGCATTTTACAATAATTTAAATTTAAAATAATAAAGGAAGTTCAAAAGTCATGTTGTTTGTCATGTCATGTGTTGCTTTTGTCTTTTCTTATATTTATTTTGTTCATGAAGTAAAAAAAATAGCTAAATATTATATGTGCGAAACAAAATTTGAAATTAGCTATGAGTTTTTCAGTGAAGGAAAATATGGAGAGGAAACCAGTTGTGTGTATACAGTTCCCAATCCATACTGGGTCCGCGTGGGAACTGCAGCCCAAGCCCTCTCATTTTAAGATAAGGCCTGTGTCTTGTAGTGGCATGTATTTAGGTTGAATATGATTATTAGTATAATCATCACGCCACTAAGTTCATACCGGGAATTAGTAATTACGCTGCAATAATATGTTTGATCAATAGTCACGAACCGCCGACCAGTATATTGCGGCCACATTGCGCATAACCACCGAACCGATACGTATGTAGGCTGTTTCAGTAGCCTGCATCGCATCTCACGCAGCTTAGCTATTTTCAATTGAAATAAATTAAATGAATACCAGGCAAAAAGGCAAAAAGGTTACTTGTTATATATCAATAAACAATTACAGCATTACAGTAAAAACTAATTAGCTGTAAAATTCAGTAACATTATTTACAAAAGACACAAAAACAATAGAATAAAACAAATATTAGATTTTATTTGAACAAATATTTCAAATTTTGTTTCAAAACAATAAACAAATTAATTTTAGCGAGTATACCTAGTCTACATTTTTTACGTCTTTATTTAATTTTGTCAATTGAAATGAATTTTGGGAAGTTGTCACTGGATTGGTTACCTACGAGACAGGCTGCGCCTAGTGTAGGAACCACTGTAAGCTAAAATTGCAAAAATGGTTGATCTTTTAGTTTTATAGCACTAATTTTGTTCTAATGTTACACCGTGTAGCTATAATGCAATGTAAACTGTTATTGTAAATATGAGATAATAAATAATAATTATTATTATTATTTAGGGATTTTCATCTTTGCTTCCCTAAGGCCACGGAAGACCACATGCTCCGGCCATAAGTCGGATCGGAGCGCAGGAACATCTCCTGGTGCTTAACCGGCACTTGGAGTTGGTCTTTTTATACTTCGTTTTATGGCTGGTAACAGACCAGTGAGTCTTCTCGAGTTGTTTGTACTTATTCGAATGAATGAATGAATGAAAAAAGTTTATTCCACACACAATACACATACAATTATTATTGCAAAAACAACAACAAAAAAGTATAAAATATAAAACAACAAAAAAAAACATGGACAGTGCAGGTCATTTCCCATCACATGACCCACATGCACGTTTGCCTCCGCCTCATAATAAAAAAATACACTTAGAGTAACGACGCAGAATTCTAGTAACACGGTGTGTGAAAAAAAAATGTTTATGCATAATTGATTGATTCAGGTGTCACTTTGTGGAAGTTCATACCGATGAACTACCTACAATACAACCTTCCTACAACTTTTACCTTACCACCACTCAAAGTTACCAAACAGCTGCCTCTGTGCAACACACTCTCAATAAAAATTGTTTCTTTTTTGGATTCTTTGAAGGAATCGTTTAAGTTATTAACGGCTTTGTTAAAATACATAAATTAAGTACTTGAAATACGTGAAATTTGAAATAAATTTACTTGTATGTATAATAGGGTGTTGCTAAAAAATCAACTTTCATAAAAGTCATTGTCTCACCCCGCCATTGGGTTCTACGACCCCGATTAACGCTAATTGCTAGTTTTTCGTTAAATATATTTTAGAGGTCGGTACCGCTTGATAAAGTTTATAAAAAAACGTAAATTGGCATCAATACAACATGCCCCGAGTGTCCCGGTTTTGTATTTATTTTACTTTTAGAACGTATCTTGCACATCTTGGTGTATCAAGTAAAGAAAATTCCCGAGCAATCGCCCAGGAATCCCCTCTACTCAAATCGATAGACCCCCCCTCGCTCCACGACAGTTACTTAGTTAATTTGTGAATGACTTCAGAAATAAATACCTTGATGTGAAAAAAATCTACTTCAGTGTCATACATATCCTAATTTTAATTCTCTTATGCTAAATTGTCACAAATTGGTTTGATTTCAATAAAAAATTGTTCCTATGATCTTTGTGTTTTCAAAACTTTGATAGCTGATAGTGACCCCTAAAATTAGAAAAAAAACTAGCATTCGTTTATCGGGTTCCTAGAACCCAATGACGGGGTGAGACAATGACTTTTATGAAAGTTGATTTTTAAGCAACACCCTGTATAATTTAATGGACATGATTCCTGAAAGCGTTTATGTATGGGTTTAATATCCTTACAATTGTCACAAAGTTGTGTTCAAGCATCGAAAACCATTAAAAACTTAAGTCAATACGTATTGTATTGTACGTCTTTATAAGTCATGTGCGTAGATACTCCGGAGTGTGTTACTTCCCAGTGCAATATTTGTAATGGTCAAAAAAGCTACCTAACCTTTTAGGTAAATTTAATCCATGTCTTTCCCCGCACTGTAAATAATCTAATTGCAAATACTCTGTAATCTTTATTGGAAAAATGTAAAGCACCAACCATTGTGTGCCATAATAGGATTTTATGCTGCAATATGAATTTTAACCGAGTAGGTTTTTTTGTAAAGAGTTGCGATTTTCCCATTTCCAGAAGCCCAGCGGCTAGCAACCTGTTGTGAAGTTTTTAATTAAGTGCTGGGGTGCGTTGGCGGAGCTCCTTTTGCTCTCCTTCAGAGCTACACAAGCCTCAGCTCACAATCCTGTATGCATTGTTAGAACAACGAGGTCAGGTGAAAAAATGCCTTATTGTAGTTAGCAATATTTTTAACCCTTTATGTTTTTGGAAAACCACTACATGATTCAAAGTCAATGTTTTTTTAATAAGTTCCACAGTCTGCCGTTGCGAATAAACCATCTGCCTGCATGTGACTTAACGATTTGCTGATTTTTTAAGTCCTATGTGAGTAGCCAGAAAACTTAACGCCTTATTTTTAACAAAGTTACAGAGTCATATTAGCGAAATGCATGCATGTCGTGTTTTATTAATGAAACGTCTGTGTTTAACACAAATGTAAATGTCAAAGTGGCAGATAACAGAAACGGATGATAATTTGAGTGGATATAACCTTACAAAGTTTACAAAGCTTAACAAGCGTAACAAATCGCCGTTTGTAAAACTATCTCTAAGATTCAGCCAGAACGAGAGAGAGATAAAAGAGATTAAAATAAACTTGAACAGTTTCAGCGTGCCAGTTTCATGATTGCCGCTCATGCTACTCGATGGAAAACGATGCAAGGACAAAGCGCGTCGCTACCTCTTGTGCTGGCATTTCCATCCAGCTAGTCTAGCAGGCTTGTCGTAAGTGGTCAACGAGCGAGAAATAAGCAATAAAGTGGCTCGCCCGCCTGCAGTTAAAAAAAGTTTAATCTTTAAACAGGGTTATCAAGATGGTTGCCCACTGCCCTGTTATTTACTCTCGGGCCGCGCTCATCTAATAAGGCACTGAAACACGAAATATGCTACAGTTGATTTTTACTTCATAAAGACAATTTCCCATTCTTTCCTTTTTTTATTACAGTAAACATTAATTTAACGAGGCAATGAGACGCTTCCTATTTATATTTTTTCCGCTGAACAAGTTGCCGGGAAATATAAACGTCCCCCGCCATTAGGCGACGTTTCAACAAATTAAATTTATTTAATGAATGGAAATGTGAGACGACAGTATCATGTTACTTTTATTTGGATTAATGAGTGAGTGAGAGCAACCGAATAAATACCAAAGCCATCTTGATTGATCTTCGGCTCCTACTCAAAAATTAGTTTAACTTAATTAATTCTTTAACGCTTAGGTCAGTAGATACTTACAAACTTATATTAACTGTTATCTTTTTATAATGGCATAAATACAAAAAACGCACGCACCTATTTTTAAATCCCATTCCACTGGTATTATAAATGCGAAAGTTTGTAAGTCTGTTTGTTTATTTGTTTGTTACCTCATCACGTCTAAACCGATGAAATTCGGTATACAGATAGTTTGCGTCCTGGGGAAGGACATAGGATAGTTTTTATTCCGGAAAATTGCATAGTTCCCGCGGGATAACGAACATCGAATTCTAGGCGGACGGAGTCGTGGGTGTTTCATAATCACAAGGTTATCACTTAACATTCAATTGTGCTTAACGGCCATTTCCACATTGTTATTGCTAGACAAAAAACACATTTTTGCTATAATAAATAGCTTTACAACTTTTTATGAATAAGGGAGTTATACAACAATATACAACAAGTATGAACCCTTACTTACCATATTAGAATTTCGTTCGATTATTGAATAACCTGAAACGTCGTGGCATGCGTTTGGATGGCACCGGATATTGAGGCGGGCGGAAGTAAGCCGGCCGCCATAACCGTAATTCACAACTACCCGCGTCAAAGTGATGGTACGTGTTTACTATTTGGGCCTCGCTTCGCGGGATTGATGGCGATTGGCTGCCGTAAATTGCGATGCCGAGTTCATTATTTTAACGCAACGCTTCAAAGACACTTTGTATGGACGTCTAAAGTTAATGGGAAAGGTATACGTGGCCAACTTTTTTACATCGTACGTAAGGTAATGTTAAACTATTAGACATTAATTTCATGACGGGATTCGAAACACTTTACTGGTTTAATTTTCTCCTAAAACTGCAAACAGATTAAAATGCTTTTAGTACAAATAAATAATTGATTCATATGGTGGTATCAACTTGTCTATATTAGGTGAATCTGAATTCACTTGTCAATTTGAATGAAAGAGTTTTTAAATCTAAGACAAATATTAAATTATGAAGCACACAAATATTGTCTATTGTAAAAGTGTTTGAAAGTCCACCAAGTCAAGTAAAATGACTGTTTGGGTAACTACGGCAGTTCGATTGAGCAGCTCCCGTTGCATTAGTACTAGAAAAAGAACACTTAACCAACATTGCTGTCTAACTCCACAAAGAAACGAGGAAAAGGACGTGGGGTGCTCCAATGAAAAAGGTTACTTTTTTCAATTAGGATCATTTGGGAACTTCCCTCTTAAGAACACGTATTGGCGCCCAGCTTGCCCTATATTACTCTGATTACTTTACAAAACTGGCTTTGCCGTAAATGTATAGAATACAAATGTTAGAATGTCGAGAAAACTGTTATTAAGTATTTTAGCTCGAGCAAAATTGTGTTGAGTTCGGTAGTTACTCATACTTGAGATTAGAGATAAGTGGTCTGTTTTAATTTGATAGCGTGTAATTAATGACTCAAAACACTCGTTCAATTAATTCTGAGTTCTAAGACATTGATTCTTTAATTAACAGAATTTCATTTATTGTTACAATCTTTTATGTATCTTGCCGTGTTATTAATGGTGAAATCTTGTAAGTCAAATTTGATTCACTTTCAGTGATCAGATTGACTTGAAATTTGGCATATATATAAGGCTTAGAATTTAATTTAGTTTTAGTAATATTTTTCGTGGTTTTTTTGTAATGACGCGTTTGTTATTTATTGTATATATTGTGGGTTAGTAAATATTTGGTACTTTGTAAGTTAGGTGACAATGTGTTAGCTAGTATTTCAAATGAAATTTGGAACAAAAAAAATATTTTACGTAAAATATTTTGCATGTGTCAAACCTACATTATGGTTTCCGTGGGACAATATGAAAGGAAATTAAGTAATATGCTATTCTGTTATTCCGAAACCATCCAGTTGTAGCAGCAGGGCGACTACGAAACTCGAAACTCGAAGTTCGTGTCTTGCGGTCCCTCTGACACTTATTTATACTGTTTAATACGAGAGCGAGAGGGACCGCACGACACGAACTTCGAGTTTCGAGTTTCGTAGTAGCCCTGCAGCTTTCCAGCGTGAAAGAGTAAGAACACACACCATTCAGACTTGCGCCGTAATATTATTTCAGTTGGAAAATACGTATAGTTGTGTACAAAAACGTGCAACTAATCTTAATCTCAACAACAACGATTACAGCTTATATACGGAGTGTGGCCTGTAATGCTATACAACAATAAATAAGAACGAAAATTGAAGAGAGAGAAAGAGTATGCAGTTATTATTAAAGTACCTATCGCAATATCACATTGTCACTGTTGCAAAGTCCTGAAATTTGAAGGATAAAACCATTCTAGTTAAAGCAGCTATGAATGCAATGCAGTTTTTCTTGTCACTGAAATCGAAGATGGTTTCTTAGAACAGATCTTTGTATATCCTAGTATTCAGAATTTCCCATAGTGACACTAGCTAAATGAGCCACCCTGTATGTTTCCTATTCGTTCTTTCTAATAATGTTATTCAAGGACTAGATATAATATACTTGGCATCCAATAATTGCGTCGCGTAATAATCACGCGCCTGGGGTGCTACTACGAAATTGGAAAATCGAAGTTCATATCGGACCGTTCTTCTCACTCTCGTATTAAATAATTAGTGTCCACGGAACGGCAAGATACGAAGTTCGAATTTTGCACTTGGTTGTATAGGGCCTAATTATGGAATAATTTATAAGTCGCTTCATTATTCACATGCGATGCGGCCGAAGTTAAGCGGTTTTGCTGCTCTTCATGATATTTGCCGAACACTATCCAACACATCTGGCGGCCGTAATCGTGTTATAAGGAAAAACTTTCTTAATAAGAACACTGTTTGGCTCACAGTTATTTCTTCCGAAGCTTTAAGAGCAAACGATGAAATAATTACTAACTCTGCTGATTGAATTAGAAGAATAAGTCTGGTAACTATAATCATTGTCGAAAATACAAACTGAGACATGGATGCACAGAAAAACCAGAAAAAGAGACCAGCACTGGGAATCGAACCCAGGTCCTCAGCAATCCGTGCTGCGTGCTATAACCCCTACACCAATGCTGGACAGGAATCTAGATACGAATTTTTCCTCTGCATACATATCTCAGGTTGCTTATTTCTACTATGCTACTTAAGCAGCAGCATAATCATTGTGCTTTGCTAGCAGAAACTAGTAGTAGTAACTACTAGTAGTAGTAGTAGTAGTGGCTCAAAGTATAAAATACAAACAACATGTTCTTGTCAAAAAAGCTTTAATTTATTCGTCAATAACAAAGAAACAGCATTGTAATACACGTATAAAAAATGGCGTCTTATCATTGAAGAAGCCTGATAAAACATTAAATATGAAAACACTTGATTGCAGATTCTCTGGAACAATTATTGATTTACAAAATTCTATCACAGCTTGAAGATCTTCATTTGTTCTTGCAGTCTATCGCCAGTGGGGCGGGGGGTGATGAGGATGATGTGGTGGGGGTGGGGGATGATGGTGATGATGGGGCGGAGGTGGGTGGTGATGGAATGGTGGGGGCGGAGGATGATGGTGATGCGGGGGTGGCGGTGGGTGATGGTGGTGAGGCGGCGGGTGATGATGGTGCGGCGGCGGCGGGAACGGCCGCCGGTGGTAGCAGTGAGGCGCGCAGTGAGTTCCGCAATGTGGTCCGCAGGGCATTGCGTGCGGGGGCGGCATCGCTGTAAACATACAGTTCCTTTACTTACTTTGTTTTGACACCAAAACGGAATATAACCTCTTGCCATTTTTTAAACCAGTTAGTTTGAGTGTTTGTTTATACTTAATCGGTACTAAACGTACATATGTTTGTGCCCATTGTTTAAGCTGACATGCAAGGTGAAGCTGAAAGAAGGAAGGTTACGCTTCTAAAGTAAAGTCACTAAAGCAACACGTATAAACTAGTAAGAGTCTCGAATTCCCAAAACCAAGAGAATAGAGAAAAACATCACAGAAAGATGTAGTTTTTGAGGTCATCAATGTTAATTTCGTAAATAATAAACCATGGGGTTACTTATACGATTATAAAAGAACTACGCCTCACCTGATTCTAATTAGTCACCGACAACAAAGAAATAAAATTCACGCAATGAAACAACTGAAGTGCGTTGTGTTTGCTAGCTGAATGATAAACCGGGCTATCGATTTTCTTTATTTATCGACATTTTGATAACGTATCTAGTCGTTTCCGTTAAGCACTTCGCAGAACTGATAGTGTTTAATCTCCGGTATTTACCAACCTGTGTTTAGAAAAACCTAGGAAATTAACAACAGGACCTAAGTAATAGTAAGTAATTTATAGGATTAACTATCTGCGACCGAAGAAACATCCAAAGAACGCACCTGCACATACATTAGACATTAGGATACTGATGCCTGATGCCTGCCTACTGACTCACATTAAAATTAGTCACAACGCGTACATTACATATTTTCAAGTGTACTAAGTACACCACTACTTATTCTGTGGTACACCTTAAGTAAGTAAGCTAAAAAATGAAATTTTAGTCACAGATTAAAAAATATTTTTAATGCAAGCCTGTTTTGCTGACTGTACTTGTTTGCATAATCATCCCATATACTTATGTATGTCAAATTTTAAGTCAATTCTCCTTCAGCCGCGTACGTAAAAGGAGTTTCGTAACCAGTTGCGGAAGAAAACTTATTCGGTCTTTTTCGAAACCGGTTGCGAAAGTAAAATATTTTGTTCTTATACGAAAACAGTTACGAACGAACACTTTTTGTTCTTGCACGAAACTAGGATCAGGGATCGACTTTTGGTTTTTTACTGAAGTTTATTTTCATAGTAGTGTTTTTTTTCAATCAGAATCGACACAGACACAGTGTTGACGGAGCTCTGCTGACGCGGAACTCCTACTTTTGTGTAGTTTCGGCCCTTCGGCCGCGTACGCAACCATAGTTCCGTCAACACTAGTTCGATTCGAGAAAATAACTACCCTGTCGTCTGCAACTGGTTACGAAGTTCTGGTTGCGTGATGATGTTTCAAAAGAGATTCTTCTGTATGGGTAACCAGTTTCGAAACTAGGTTTCCGAAAAAGAAAAATAATTCTGTTTTCTAAACTGGTTTCGTACCTTTGGTTTCAAAAGTGGCCGAAGGGGTCAATTCACTACTAAGAGCGAGTTAAATTCAGACAACGGGACAAATAAAATAAACTTGTATAAAATGTAAAAAATAGAGCGTAAACTGTATTGTTTCGTCAAGATGCAATGCAAACGGTTTACTAATGTTTCGGCGAATAACGTTTGGCAACCTGTTTCATTTCGCAATTTTTCATTTTCCAACTGTTTAATATTTCTGAAACTGTAAATATTTCAGGATTTTTATAAAACTAACCTAGGGTAACCTAAAGGGTTCTACACGATGGCCCTGAAATAAAGCCTGAAATATTTACAGTTTTAGAGTTTGCGAAATGGAAACAGGTTGCCAAACGTTACGTTGCGAAAAGGCAGTACTCGAAAGCAAACATGTCATTTAAACATAATATATTAGTCCACGCTTATAAGTCATACTAGCTGTTGCCCACGACTTCGTCCGCGTAGAATTCGTTTATCGCTATCCCGCAAACTATCTGTAGGTATACCGAATTTCATTTAAATATAGTATTTGTGTAGGGTTGCCATAAGTGTGTGGACGCAGACCGGGACATTTAAAGAAAAAGTAGTAAAGGTAGAAAAAAGTATATATCAAAAAATAGAACCGACTACAAAAAACCATGAAAATAATTTTCTACCAGTCTGAAGTCAATGTCTCAGCACAAGCCAGCAGGAGTGGACCTATAGTCGTCTACCGCACGTACATACGAATACTTATATATTAGGCTTCAATCACTCCTGCTGGCTCGTGCTGGAGCACAACTTCAGACTGGTAGAAAGTTATTTTCATGGTTTTTTGTAGTCGGTTCTATTTTTTGCTTTAATTTTTAGTGTAAATAATCTATGATTCAATAGTTTAATGTCAACTTATCGACACTTTTTACGAAAGATTGGTTTTTTCGATGCAGAGACGTCCATTATTGAGGAGTTCTGGTGCATCACCCACCTTTCCATTTCACCATATACATTACGACGAGCATAAATTGCTTAGCAACTGTGTTAAAGTAATTGAAATCCAACCCGTGAAGTACTTCTTATTGACTAGTAGCTTTGTTGGTCAAATGTGGTGTTCATCATTAGTTCCACTTCACCAAATGATGATTTTCAAGAGCAAATACACGAGCTACTACTAAATATATCCAAATTACCATAGGTGTCCCTACAATATTTGCAGAGTTCCCTCGATTTCCTTAGGATCCAATCATCAGATCCTGATTTGATGCTTATGGGATTTAATTGAAGCCATTCCTAGACGAACGAAAAAAATTTTTTTCAAATAGGTTCGCAAATGTCGGAGTTCTGAGGTATAAAACAAAAAAAACAACCGAATCGATAACCTCCTTTTTTTGAAGTCGGTTAAAAAAAGGAACTTTTATTACAAAAATAGGTAACTTTAAAGGTTTTAAGGTTAAAGGTTTTAAGGTGGGTTAGTCCAGCAGTGGTGTAGCGGTATAGCACGTGGCACGGAACACCGAGGACCTGGGTTCGATTCCCAGTGCTGGTCTTATTTTTCTGGTTTTTCTGTGCATCTATATTTCAGTTTGTATTTTCAATTTAGGTTTTACGGGATGACCGTAAAAATAAAAATTTGGAATTGAAATAAAAAATACAAAAGATTCCAAAAAAACAATCTTAATTTAAAGGTTTAGTCCTTGCCTAAAAACAAAACAGCTTTTAACACAGTCATTCCAATGCCAGCAACCCGCCAGTCGGTTTCTGTGTTCGTAAGCACTTTTCGCTACAAAATGGAAAATGCACGTTATCGGCTATGTTATAGCTTAGCTAGTTAGTCGTGTTTATTGTAGGTATATTATTATTTACCAAGTCCAGCCCCCTACTAAATAACTATGATTTTTAAACCGGGACAAGTTACTTATTGGCCGGGACGCCGGGACACCATGCTTCAAACCGGGACATGTCCCGGCGTACCGGGACGTATGGCAACCCTATATTAGTGGAATTTATTTATAATAAGGAGAGAATGATGGCGGATCAAGGCTTTCGATATCGGACGCTGTAAAACCGGCATTAGGTATTATTTGATAAGGCTAGAAGTCGAACTACATATGCGTGACTCATTATATTTACTCTGTTGACTTTGGTGTGAAGTAGTGATATTGATAAGAAATGTATGTGACGCTTATGACTAAGAAAAAAAGGAAGGGGGAAATACTAAAAGGTATGATTGAATTAGGCTGCGATTGAAATCATCGAACAAATCGAAGAAAAACATAATTTTTCTCGTTATTCTTGTAGTACCTAATTTAATTTTATATTGGACTAAACTTTGGATTCAATTATTAAGTGCAGTACATAATAAACTAACAATGTTCTTTCTTTGATGAAAAAGTAATTGTGTATGATATACCTAGTTGTTCACGTTAACCAAAGTTCATAAGTCATCATCATCATCATCAGCCGGAAGACGTCCACTGCTGAACAAAGGCCTCCCCCTTAGAACACCACAATGAACGACAACTCGCCACTTGCATCCACCGGTTTCCCGTAACTCTCACGATGTCGTCAGTCCACCTAGTACGAAGTAGTACGTAGTAGGAAGTTCATAAGTACTGTAGACAATACATTCTTAGGTTGTTCTTCCTCAAAAAACTGTCCTATTATCAACCAAGAGCATAAGAACAAGAATTTCCGTTTCTTATGTGATAAGTTCAGCGCAAGAGAAGTAAAAATGTAAACAAGGAGAACGAGATAAATCATCTGAAGTACCCTCGTACGTAATATGAGTCACTAGCATTTACGTCGTTTACGCGGAAATAAATGAAATAGACTTTGTTCCTTCTTATCTTCAAAACTACTAGGTACGTCAATATTTTATGCACCTCCAACCCCTTGAAATTTGAGGTCTATTAGCTTCCGCGTTTTTTATTTTCAAAACAAACAATTCGTCCCTTATTTTCATCCCTTTAGAGGTTTGCTTTCAAAAAACGATTAATATCATTAATTTTTATTTGCAATACCTCGCTGAAACTAAATATTATCTGGCTTCAGCAATTTCCTATACAACACTTCACTCCTTACTAACCTTTATATGGGTTGAATTTCCAAAAACTCGTCCAAATGCTCGCTTACATGATGAAAAGAAGCCTTGTATAAAATTTCCACGTTCCTAAACATAAACTTTGGGCTGTCAATCAGTCAGTCATCTTTTTCTTATAATTTCAATGTTCACATGCAGAAGTGTTACATACCTCTTATAATTATGTTTTTAATAACTAGTCTACCAGCCCGATCACACAGACTATGACGTGTACTGCAGGACCTTACTTACTGCTCCTGCGTTAGTTTTAGGGATGTCCGAAGATAGATAGCGGTGGAAAGTGACAAGTCCAGCTTTAGTGACAGTCATCGTGACGTGAGTGCATTTAGTACAAGACGAACATTACTCATACCTACCTACAATATTGGTCACAGATTAGTTGTATGTTATTATATGTACTATGTGTACTAAGTCGGAAATGTTTACAAATAAAATAGTAAAAATTCGCTTTATTATGTCAGTAATTTGTGCAGCTTTTGTGATATTAACATTTTTTTATCTGTTCAAAGTAGGTATATTGTATTCCGATCCGATTTATGACAAGCGTAAACAAAGACGCCATTAACCCGACCATGGACATTTAGTGATGTGAAACCTAGAACCTATTGCAAAATAATTAATCTGTTCAGTAAATCGTTAATTTATTAATTGAATAGATCAACGTATTTTTGTCTATTTTATTATATACAATACTTGATTTAATTCCTAAGACTGTTTATTCAATTATAAAAGCAGTCAATATTTTTTAATTGTGAGGAAAGTAAATAAAAATCGCTTATTCATCCGCACATTAATCGATTTTTAAAATGTCAGATTTTCCACCATCTCTACGCTAGTCTATGCTACCTACTATAGATTATACACTTAGATGAATGATAGGTCTCGCGCGCTCGCTCGACTAGATACCGCGCTACCTAAAAACAAAAGGTTCGTGAATGCGGCAACTCAATATTGTAGTGTGCGTAAGAACGGTGTAAGACAATTTGCAAGGATGCTAGTGTGCGTGAAGAATTGTGTTGCAAGCTGCTCCACTGTTACCCGAATTATTGGGAAAATAAATGATTCTGTGGTCTATTGAGTTACTGGTTACAAAATGTACCTTGGGAAATACTTAGAAATTAAGAAGTAATTAAGAGTTAGGCGTAGGTTTTTTCTTTTAAAAAATGGTAGGTATGATGTAGGTATATCAATGATCAGGCCTCACTTTTAATTAAAAAATATATATATTTAAGGACATTCAATATTTACAAATTATTACTAAAAACTCATGGACTGAGTCACCAACTAAGAAGTTTTGCGTAGTTAAGATAACACGTTGCACCTATAGTTAAACCTAATATAATGTACAGGTTAATTGAGACTAAAATAAAAAAAATGTTTACGAAATATACATACATACATGCATACATACATACTTACATACATACGCTTGAAAAACATAACCCTCCTTTGGGCAGTCGGGTAAAAAGTTAACATTTCAGGAAAATGGGTAGATATACGAAAAAAATTTTTTTTTCGTTTCCCGTTATACCTAAGCAAATCAGCTGATTGGGCTTTTTGAATGGGAAGACAAAAAACATTTTTAATTTTAAGACACATTCACCCCTTAATTAAATAGTGTCGGGTAACAATTTATACACCTTCAGTGTATATATCACAAAGATAAACATTAAATAATATAGAACTAGGTTATGTATATATAATAATTACGTTAGATACTTAAATAAAATAAGTTATTAAAATTTATCATCATTTAATGATGATAACAATAAAATTCAATTTATTAAAATCTCAACCACGGGGAATTTGATTCTTGTGTACGCGGCAACACAGAATGGCGTTTAGGGTTCATGTTATTTTATTTTGTAATTTCGAAATTATACGATATTTACTGACGGTATGTGATCCCAGTGTCCTTCTTATTTCTTGTAGTATTATTTTTACATAGTTTCACTGCGAAAACTGGCATTTTACTTTGCACCTTACGCACAGTTTGCAACGCGACTGACTCGCCTCGGGCTCGGGTACGCCGAATTCGGCGTACTATTTGTTGCCGCATTTGACAAGTACGCCGGCGGTATCTAGTCGAGCGAGCGCTAGACCAATCATTCATCTAAGATTATACACATGTTTCAATCAAGAAATAACGTCAGGTTTCGACAAAGATTTTTCAAATGAAAAATAAATATTGAAATCAAATGAATTTTGGTGAAAAAAGTGATTAGACATCTAGTTGAAAGACACGAATTATAGATAAATGTGTTATTGATATACAAGAATTTTGAAGAAATCGGTTTGTTTACACTTTTAATAAATTGAATAGGCATAACGTAAAGGTAATAGGAACAGTCAAATCAGCGGGATTAAACGTAAACCAGTATTATATCATACTAGAGTTTACCCGCGGCTTCGCACGTGTAAACTATTCGATCTGGTAGTTACAATTGAATTAGTTAGATACAAAATTCCTGTGGGAAATCCCAAAATTTATATCGTAATCTTCATTAAGGTGTTGTGTTAAAAACAACTATCCCGTGGGAATATTGGAATAAAAGTAGCCTATGTGTTATTTCAGACATTCAGCTATCTACATACCAAATTTTATGACTCTTTTCAGCCCAGCGTAATCTGGCGCGCGGCAATGAATGGGTAAAGAGCTTTACAGACTGCAATGCAGGATAATGAATGGATTTCTTTTTCCCTAAATGGAAACACTGGCATTGATAATAGATCGCTCGTTTTTGGCTCGAAATTCGAACTTGTGGTTTTATTTTGCCAATATCATATTTTCTCAAGTTTTTCGCAATTCCCAAGGTCAAAGAAGCGAATTGCTTTAAAATTCCAGAGAAATAATGCGTTGTTTGGGAGAAACGTGTCAAAATGGTGTTGTAGAGCGCCATCCTGCTCTGTCTCGTTTTTTTTGTCCCGTTCTGGCGGTTCACTTTTATATTATAATCATATTTTAGCGTAATCGTATCTGAGTCTTATCACGACAGTAAAACGATATTGATAAGACAAAATAGGATAAATACGAACCATGGACGCCGTGTCATCACACACAGACCACTTTTGGTTATTTAGATACGCGTTTTTGGGAAAACTTTCGGTAAGTGAATATCGTATATTTTTATATCTTATATTGCTTGAAATGAAAATTTTGTTTACTTCCCAATTCAGTTTTGATTTTTTTTATGCTATAAATATAAAATTAGAAACGAGGACATTGATTATCTTCTGTGCAAAGCACTATCTATAAAACCAAGTAGCCAGCCTAAGAGTAATAAAATAATTTTGTAAGAAAGAATATTGATTCTATTTTTTCATTTTGGCCTAAACACTTACGTCCTCTTGCAAGGCTCTGGCCGCCTCCCACTTGGGTAAGTACTTTAGGTGCGGATTGTGAACTTCGCACCAATGAATTACTTTGCAAGAGTAGGTATGTACGTTTCCTCGCGAAGTTTTCCTCCACTATAAGCTCATGGCTCATTATTTGGTACACGTTAGTGGTATTTCGCACATTCATACCCAAAAACTCAGAAAATTTAGATATTTTAAATGCACAATTTTCCATTTCAGAGGTCATTGGTTAAACCACTAGCTAACCATAGCGTCCATATTTTATGTCAGATGGCAGACTTTTACAGCCAAATATTGAAATTTAAAAAGTAAATCAAACCCATCCATTACGCATTACGCAGGAGCTTGCGTGGCATTTATTCATAAAATACTATTTTTTTCCAGATATGCCGCCCCCACCTCCTCATCAACCCCCGCACCAGCCACCGCCTCCAGGCCCCCCTGGGCCGGGGCCCCACGACCCGCCGCCACCACACCACCCGCCCCACCATCCGCCACCACCGCACTAACAACCATCCGCCATTATGACACCATCTGATTCATAGATGGCATCACTGAGCGGCTCGTTTTTTGATTATTGGATGTTGATTTTGTTTACTGATGCTTTAATTATTTTTATGCCTGGTGTTGCAGATGTTTATGGGCGGTGGTGGTCTCTTACCATCAGGACACCCACTTGCTCGTTTGCCATCCAGTCGAATAAAAATAAATAAATAAAAAAATGTTTTGAATAAGTAAATAAATAAATTTTGATTGAATATAAATGGTTCGCTTTAATTCGCAAACTAGTACGTCAACTTGTGTTGTTAAGAAAATGGATAGGCGTATAAACATCATAAACATTAACGACTTTTAGATTATTTTGAGATATCAGAACTTACTCGTATTTTATGAAGTTTTTGCTATTTGTTATATCGATGTGCTCAATGCAACAGTATTAAGTTGATTAATTACAATTATCTTGAAGGAAAATACAGTGGTGATGCCGAATATAATTTTCTACCTTTCGGCGTCGAGACCCGTGGGGCCCTGGCGCTCTGAGTCTCTTCAAAGATCTATCAAAGAGACTCAAAGATACCACAGGAGACCGAAGAGCTGGCAGTTTCCTCGCTCAACGCATCAGTCTTGCGCTCCAGCGGGGAAATGCTGCCAGAATCTTTGGTACTCTGCGGCAGGGTCCAATTTTAGTTTTAGTTTTTTTTATTACCCTTTTCATGAGTAATCATGTTAAAAAAATATATCTTGACGTTACAATTTAGATCTAATCGTGAACTATCGTCATACCTTGGAAAGTCGAAGCCTTATTCGTTACTACGCAGCCTTTTTCTAGTAATCGATCAATGTCTCATTTATTTAAGTAGGGTTACGCATGAATACATTAAAAAACATATTACCTACGGTCTTTTCACCTGGAATTATGATATCGCCTGAACCAAGTCCGTTTTGTAGTAATTATTACCATTCAAATTTTTCCGAAGTCTACATACCTACTTCCATATTGAAGAACATTTGATCGGACTTAGATTGGTCCTCTATACCTACTCTTGCTGCTGGATATGTAGGAGTTTAAAAATGATTTCTGAGTTTTGTTATTTTGCATAATTTTGGTGGCAGTCTAGAGTCTAGACGCAAGACTTAATAAATTAATTACAGTAAATATACTACATATACACAGTTTGACACTATAATTATATCAAGTCTTCAAATAGTCTTAGTCTGGTTTTATCTGATTTATATAGTTTAGTTCACTGAATCGAATCCGCTGCAGGTAATGTATTCACAGCATAATATGTCAATGAAGTTATACCGAAGTACAATTTATTAATGGCTTGTGGCTTAGGTAGTGGTATCTTTGAAATGATTGGCTATTTAGCAGAGTGCATTTGCAAACAATTGTTTTTTCTTTTGCTTGCATGCAATCCCATGTGAATAATAATAAAGCAACCCTTAATTTCGCAGTGTACCTACAGTATATTTGTCAACATTTAACACTACTTTTATTTATGTAACCTTTTTGTTTTTCCTTTTTGTACAATAAAGAGTATAAACAAAAAACAACAAACAATTTAACTTGCTTGTTTTTTTTAAACATAGAATCACGACCTTTTTTATTTTTGTCAAATTAAGGGTTAAAGATACATCTTCTTCTCTATAAATAAAAATGAATCGTAAAATGTGTTTCTAAGCGCAAAACTCGGGAACGACTGGTCCGACTTCGCTAATTCTTTTTTTCGTTGTGTTCGTTAGGTACTGTCAGGTAAAGGTTTTTATGAAAGAAAATACAGATAAAATACAACAGGGCGAAGCTGCGGGCAACAATGCTCAGATAAGAATAAAAGTATGCCGACTGTTATCGTTACTCGTATTGGTATTAATCATACTGTTTTATATACCTATGGTCATTTAGATTTCATTAGAACGAATATTATCAGGGATTTCGCTGGAATAGCGACGGTTGAGGATAACGTCGGTGAGATAATAGTCTCAGGTGCAGCCGCCAAGCGTCAGTCAAGGGCTAGCAGTGGTCACTGACACTAGTTTTCAGCACTAATTTCAAACAATAGGTAAGAGCTTGCACTTAATTTGATATTATTTTATTATTATCAGTTTTTTCGATACTTGCGTTTTATAAAGAAGAAAGGGTTTGGACTTTATTTTAACAAAAAAAAAACTGCTTATTATAAACCAGAAAAGCATTACAGTTTCATAATTACTTAGTTACTAGTAATAAGTATTTCAAATTGTTTAATTGTTTTTTGTTTTCATATTTAATTTTCACAAAAAATATGGTAAATATAGACTCATCATTATGAAATTTTTACATATCTAATAAATTTCTTTGCGTAGAAGTAGAACATAGCTGCATTAGCTAGATTTTAACATTTAACTTTTTCCAGAATGCAACCACCGCCCTCGTTCGACCCTCATGGCCCCCACGGCCCGGGATGCCCTCCTGGCCCCCACCATCACCACCCGCCCGGCCCCCCGGGACCCCCACATCACGGACCCCCGCACCATGGTCCTCCGCACCACGGACCTCCACACGGCGGGCCCCCACATCATGGACCCCCGCACCACGGACCGCCTGGTCCTCATGGACCCCATTGCCCACCTGGACCCCATCACCACCTCCCGCAGCCTTTCTGAGAACTGGATTCTGAAGAGTGCTTAGATTACAGTTCATGACCTGAGTTATTAGAATTATACGCAGAAGCTAACCTCTTACTCATAAATGTTACATACCTGTTATAGCAAGATAATATAAATATGATTTGTTTGTCTGACAAAGGCAAACGGCAACGTGACAGATAAGAACATCCGATTTTTAAATTACCATAAACTTGATAGGCGTTTCTGAGGAAGGAGGAGGAGGAGGAGTTAAGTCTACGCTGATACTGACTGATGATGATGTAATGTGATATTGTTTATAAGTTTTATAAAAAAAAAACTATTTGTTTAGCCCATGCTTTGATTAAGTGAAATAAAATATACAGTGACACATTTTCAGAGCTAACAGAAAACCACAAGTAATGGATTGGCACAAGATAATTATATAATTCTTAATTAGATTAATTCTAATGTACCTAAATACTATTCACTATACAAGTGAGTTAGATGGTATTACCTTTTTGTTTTGCCATTAATTAACATCGATCACTTTCAGTTATCAGTATCGGGATTGTTCATATCTTATTAATAGTTTATTGCATCACTAAGTAAATAAGTGATAAAGTGTACTAATTCTGCTACAGTAAAATATCAAGAATAAGTAATAGCACAAATAAGTAGCTAATGTTATTTACCTAGTACCTATTTCCTTACCTAGTATCTATTTGCGGTGGTTCTCTGCCGTCTGGGGAAAATATTTTTCGCAAATGTTTGTTTAATTTCCCAAGTATCAAATTTCTCCGAAACCATATTATTTTCGGAACTTTTATAAAAAAACCTAACCTAACCTACTGTGCTCTATAAAACCGTAAGAAAATATTCTGAGAAAAAAAATTGGTTTCGGAGAAATTTGATAGGTACTTGGGAAATAAAACATTTGCCAAATGAAATATTTGGGGAAAAAAATTGTGCGAAACGGCAGTACACGATTTGCAGTAGATATAATGCAAGTAACTTAACGTAGTGTAGGGCGTCCTGAGGCACGGTGGACGGACGACCTTAAGGGGGTCGCTGGCGGCGAGGGGCTGAAGACAGTGTTGTGGCGTGCCATGGAAGAGGCCTATGTCCAGCAGTGAACTGCTGTAGGCTGATGATGATGATAATGCAAGTATGTTTTATTAAAGAAAATAAGTTGGGTAATGACATAGTAAAAGAGGAGAAGTATGTGAACCCGACCCTTTAGGAGACTTAACTGTCTACTCCGGCGCGAATGCTTAAGATTGTCGATGTCTATTTTAGATTAATTACCTACAGGCAAATAATTATAGTACGAAAGTTAACTTAAAATTGTCTTATGTGTGTGTCTAGACAATCAAGATTCTATGCCGTTATATTATTATTACTAGCTTTTGCCTGCGGCTTCGCCCGCGTGGAATTCGGTTATCGCACGCTGTTCCCGGGAACTGTGCATTTTTCACTACACAACTAAGTACTACACTACTACTATTACTAAGGACTTAAGTCATCGACATAGCTCACCGGATAAGCAAACTGAAGTGGCAGTGGGCCGGCCATATCAGCCGAAGAACCGATAACCGCTGGGGCAAACGAGTTCTTGAGTGGAGACCGCGAATCGGCAAGCGTGGCGTAGGGCGCCCTCAGACTAGGTGAAGCGATGATCTTCGCAGGTTAGCTGGCAAGAACTGGATGAGACTGGCCGAGGATCGTGCTCAGTGGCGTGCGACTGGAGAGGCCTATGTCCAGCAGTGGACTAAGATAGGCCGATGGTGATGATGATGATGTGCATTTTTCTGTGATAAAACGTAGGCTATGTCACTCTCTGGCCCATAAACTATCTTTATGCCAAAAATCACGTCGATCCGTCGCTCCGTTTCGACGTGAAAGACGGACAAACATACAAACACACACACTTTCGCATTTATAAGTAGTATGGATTATTATTATACTAAATTTAAAAATATTATTTATAAATTCGCCAAAGTGGTGATGGCGACTGTGTACATACTAGTCATGTTTACCTACACACACATAATACTATAACTATATTGTTTATAGGTAGGTAGGTATCTACTATTTTTTCATGTGTCCCTGCACGAAACTATTACACTACACTTATATACTACTAATTTACAACTATACTTACAAAAAATACGTAAGTACGAGTACGCGCGAACGTAAAAGGTGATCATCTCGCTAAGCGAGCGCAAGATGAACGAGCTAAAATCATAACATACGGCACCGATGGCAGCGCAGCCTTGACTACAGAAAATTTAATCTTCCTTAAATTATCAGTGTGTGCGTGCGGCAGGTGCGTGCGTGCCGTCGCGAACCGGCGCGCACACGTTTAAGCCGCGCGATATACTTTTGTTTGTAGTGCTTGTACTTCTCTTTTACTATAAGTAATTATGTGCTTTCTTATTCCTTGAAATAGCCTAAGTAACTAAACACCTGAAAGATTCTTTCCTGTCTATGGCCCTTTTTTATTCGGACCTAAAGTCTCAAGCATATACGTTTCTGTATTCCTATAATTTATTAATTTATTTATTATCCTAGTGGTTCGAATTATGACTTTTCTAGTAGATCGTGCTTGTGTGCATCTCAGAAATTTTCCAAATTAATGTTACGAAATTACATTTATTAATAGTTGCATATTTGCTGGTCTATGTTTCGTTTGTCTTATTTTCTTAAGTTTTTTTTCTATATTGTACCGTTTTTTGCCCAAATAAACATTAAACATTTATTTATGACGAGTTTTATGGTGAAGAAAAACATCACAAGCAAGCAGCAAGCAATTCATTTGAGAGTATAAAGTTTCCAAGTTTCTACTTACATACTATTAATATTTTAATATCGCAAGTATGCTAACTAGCATAACTACAACATAACGACCGACCTAACCTATAAAGTAATTCCGCTTCATCGCAACAATGGCAATCCATTAAAATTGTTTGCGGTAGCGTTTGTTTGAAGCGGCCTCATGAAAATGCTATTTACTTATTGCGCTCCGTTTACTTACAAGGTATTTAGGTTTGTGTCGTCTGTTCTCTGTTTTGTGTTTCGAAAATGGAATTTTCCTGTTGAGAAAGAAAGAGGCTGAATTCCCAATCGGTTTTGTTAAGGCTTCAAAAAAATTACGATTTGTTCTTGTGACTCAGTTGTTTGTGGTTGTACTTTATTCTATTTGAATCTTTCACAAACTTTGATGACATTTTGAACAACGTTATAATTTGCAAGTCACGCTACGTTCAATATGAATGAATAACTTATAAAATGTCATGTTAATTTAGAGCTTATTTTAGAAATGTCCAGAATAGTTTAGGCAACGGAGCTAAATAAGCCTTATATCATACCAATTTAAATTGTATATTTTTAGTTAGTCCACAGAGCAATATGAAATAATATGCTGTTATTTATATAGTGTATGAATATTAATTAAAGCTTTCATTATTTATACACTTACTTATCTAGTTAACATATTTTTTAAATATACTATTTCAGTGGTGAAGTCGCGTGAAGTGACATTTGAGTGGCGGAGCTACCGGAGAGCTAGACGGGCCAGTGGCCCGGGGCCCCCAGGCTCAGGGGGCCCCTCGGACTCTGACTTAAAAACTATAAATTAAACAAGTGAAAATTCTCCCACTATCGAAATATTCGGAATACGGAACAAACGATTTTAAATAGTTCAGTTGGGGCCCTAGTTTATTTTTTGCCTCAGGCCTTTGGTTACCTAGCTACGCAACTGCATTTGACATCTCCGTGTCGACAAAAATATACAACTTATCTCGTAAGGCCCACCGTCCAAAATTTTGGATATACATCAAAGCTAATGTCAACTTCACTAATAGACAATTTGAAATTCTATTGTTCTATTGATCAAAATTTTACGTGGGCTTTAAGGCCCTATTTAGGACAAAAATAAGCAATAATATCAAAACAAATTTTATTATATTTCCATATGTAAGTAAAAATACTCACTAGTATCTTTTCTCGTTCCAGCAAACCCTCTTAAAAATAACTAGCTACATTATTTGAACAAACCGTTTCGTCCCCCGTTACAAAACTGTCCACTTTCGTGGACTATCACTAGAGCCGGACGTAAGACTATTTTACGGATCGATGCCTTTCGGCGTTCCGTTATTCTTTCTTTTCTTGGATATTCATTCGCCGTTGTTTCCGTGCTTTTATTATTTATTACGCATCTTGCCGGCGGGGAGAGGCGTTGACAATGGCCGCGCCCTTTGATTATGAACAGGGGCATAGTTGCCAGCTTTTACGGCCGTCGGTTGTTTTTTGTTATTACCCGTTAAATAAGAGAGCTAAAATATTCTTAGGATATTTTCTATAACTTTTTTTAAAATTTAGATCTTTTTGACGTCGTCACCATCACCATCTCTCGTGTATAAAAGTCCATGCTGGTCAATAGACCGCCCCTCAGATCAAGAGTGTTTGGGCAATAGTTCCCACGCAGGCTCAGCGTGGATTGGGATATTCACCGTGTTCAAACTCAGACACTGAATTGTGTTGCCTCGTATGTAAGTAGATATAAAGATTTCTTCACGATATTTCCCTCCACCGTAAGCCTTATATCATTTAGCACATATAATATATCCCGAAAAAGTCATAGGTGAAGTCCGAGTTGGAACAGATGATCCTTTGTATCAGATGCCATAGGTTAGGCTATTAGGTTGCCATGGGTATTTAAAGTCGTAATTTTCTTTTGTCTAATATTTCAGTTACAACTTCCAAGATAAGTTTATTTTCTGGCACATAAGTCCATTAAGTTGCAACGCTTGGCAGAATCATCAAGTTGCTTATCTTGTTACTTTATAAACTTAGCAAAATTTAAAAATGATTCAACTGTAAATACATCACAAGCCAATGGGGGGCCAGATTGCCGTGAAGTGTATAAGTAAGTGAAGTGTATAAGTGGTGACTCAAAAGGAAAGCCGGAAACCTGTGTTAATGAAAAGTAAAGATGTCTCCAGTGTTCTGCCGGGTTTCGGTCAATAAGTACATTCTTCCGCTTCGCCGGAAAGCTCTCGAGGACAACTAATTTCCTCCCTGCCGCTGGTGTCTTTGCAATTAAATAGTTAATAAATTGTTTTTTTTTTCTCCAAGGCTTCAACCTTGGCTGACTTAATAAATAGAGTGCGGTTGAATGAAGTTGATAGTAATTTAAATGAAGTAAATATGAAATAGAAGAGTCCTTTGCCTGGGAGTGGGGCACTAAGTGGCTCAGCAAAGCTAACAACGGATTCTATGTTTTCAGTCGGTATTGCGATTTTGTTACTTATTTGATGTTGATTGTTGACTTGAAGTCGCAGTAGCTAGTAGTGGTTTGAATTTATGTGCGAAATTATACTTACATATTTGATTACGATGAACTTTATGGTGGAGAGAAACATCGTGACCAGACCTGCACATACATGTGGAGAAATTTAATGGTGTGTGCGAATTTCCCAATCCGCACTGGGTCCGCGTGGGAATTACGGCCCAGGCCCTTTCATTCTGAGAGAAGGCTTCTGCCCTGCGGTGGGATGTAGGCATTATAGGCTGTGAATGATTGCTTATTTGACTTACATATTGCTGCACTATCTTTCTTCTACGTGCCCCTTTTTCGCCACAATTGTATTTTTGGCGAAAATTGGTAACCAATTAACTATTTTGTAAGTACGAAAACGTTTATTATCATTTTTATTAATTTTATAAAAATAATAATAAACTAAAGATTTATTAATTAACGAATAGTAGTTGTTGTCAGTAAAAAAACCCGGCAGCCAAAAATTTTACCGATAACTGACAAACACATTAAAACGTGCATTCATTTCCACATGCACTTCACTTAACAAAAGTCAAAGTTTAATCCCCATATTCCATTGTGTTTGTTGAAACATTTCAATCGGGAGGGTTTCATTCGTAGCGGTTATTCGACCGCGGCGTACATTCAACTCTTTTTTTCGCTTCACTGCATCCCGATGAATGAACTGCCGGTATTAGAGTTCAACCACACATTACGATAGGTAACCCACTTTATGTGTGCAAATAAACAACCATTGGTCTATTTGACCTGCTAATATGATGGCGTTTCCTGGGTCTACACTTTATTTACATAAACGTCTCATAGCTCATGAAAAAATGATAAAGTGTCGTTAATAATTGATAGAAAGGTCACACTGTAATAAAATTAAAAAAAAAACAGGCTCCCAGGTGATTATGACGGACGCGTAAGGTCACTAGAAATATAATATCAGATAATTACAATAATACATAGCTTTACTCAATGTTATGTGTAACAGCTACAAGCTAATTCTTCATCACAAATCAGGACAATTTGTACTAATTGTTTTTAAATGTGTTAAAACTAATGTTAAACAATTGGATACCTTAAGTTTTCTGGGATGGTCCATATTATATTTTTAACCGTAAGTAGACTTATGTGTAGCTCACTCCTGTAGATAGATATTTTTTTCGCTTGCCGTTTTTTTGTAAAAATAAATTAAAACTTTATTTCGGCAAACCAAACGTTTCGTGAGATTTATAATAGGTTTCGTGGCTTGGTTTGTTTGATTTTAAAAAAAGAGGTCGTATTAACCGCTGTCCGTTGTCAAATGTCGCCGTAAGTATGTACGTGTGTGTTGATATTTGTGTACGTATGTGTCGTTGTACGGCGACATTTTAACATACAACATTTGGCAAATAAAATCTATTCATCTATGGAACAGGTTCTTTCTAATTCGGATCTCAGACCATTTGGTCGCACAATAAATACGTCCGGAGCGGCTGAATTATCTTTTACCTTGCTACTCCGCAACAACAAATAAAGCTTGCGGAGTACGTAGCAAGGAAAAAGTTGTAATTCATTGATACGGACTTTATGGACCTCCACAAAATAACACCCGAATCAATCAATTAGATCATTTTGGCGAAAGACAGAATTAACAATTCTACAAAATGTTTTGGGTCACTGTTTGTAAAGGAAACTACATAAAATAAAATAAAATGTTAACCTTTACTATGTAAGAGTGCCATCAAATTTTAAGTTAATTGTCAGAGTTCTATCCAACAAAAAAGTACACAAAGTGTACTATGAAAGTTTAATATATCTGTCAGTCGGAATGAAGCGCTGCTGAGAGCGTTTGAGCCGACTTTATCTCGGCCGGGATAACTTCGCTTCCCTCTCAGACTGACGTTAACCTGACAGACTTGCAACTCGTACATCATTTTCCATTACGATGATCATTTATTCAAGATCACACAAGGACTAGAAATTATACAAAATGAAAGGTAAGAGCTTATAAGAAATAAAAACAGATCGATTTAATTACGGGCCACGCTCTTACTTTAAAACTGAATATTAATAGCGCAATAAAATCATTGAAACGAAGACTTAGGCAACGACAACCATGCGTACATGTATGCATACATACGGGACACTCGAAATCATCTCTTCTAATGTTAAAAACAATATCATGTGTGCCCGTGACTTACAAGTAGATATATCAGTATCAGTTATTATACAGGATAGAAGTCATATTTAACGACGATCTTTTTTAAATAACTATCTATCAATAGATACCCTAGTACAATATTATTCAGTCAACAGTACTAAACGATATTTGAAGATATTCACCTCTTATATATACCACAGCATAAATTTATTTTACTTACTGTAATGCGAGCCTTGGGCTTTCAATGTCACTCTCTAGAGACTCTATATCTAAGTTACGGTTAAGTTAGAACTTGCTCAGGCACGTTAGAAAAGCCTCTAGTGGCGCATTCGAAGCGGCGCGGTGCGGGGTCGAAATACAGCAGCCATTCCGCATTATGAAATACCTAAGTACACGGAATCACGCATTGACATACACTTGCCCAAACAGATGTGCTAAAGTAACTAATATTGTAGTAAACATAACACCCGCCGCCACAGTTATAAGTATCAGAGTATCACATGTGTTTCCAAACAAAGCGATAAAATGGGCAATGGAAATCGATCGAATGCAGAAGCTTTGCACCGCACCGTATGTGAACTATTGAATAGAAAGAGTAGAAATGTCAACTGGAAAATATTTCATGAAAAGAGTACGGCACGAGTTGTGTCGGGCTCATATCACGTACACTACCTGCCTTGAAAATGCACGAAATAAAACACTGAACAAAGAACACGACGCCGTATTGCAATAGTAAAATAGCCTGCAGAGAAGAGTCGACGAAGTCACTTGTTTAAATAACTGAAAAAAAAACGGATAAACATTTTCTATCTGCCACTTTGGAAAGTGCGAGGCGGAGCTGCCAATTACCCATATTAATTAGTCAAGGTTCGGGCCAAAATAACCTCCATTAAATATTCAAATTTGGAAGTGCAGTGCCGTGTCGTTGCAGTTGCGAGCGAGCTCTCGTGCTGTCGAGACTAGCATTTGGCTTGTCGGTGAAATGAACATGTCTGGTCGTGGTATTCCAGGAATAGCGTCGAACGGGACAGGTCAAACGGAAATAAAGCAAGCTGCACTCAGCGAAGTTTGGACATGTCTGATAGCTTTAGTGGCGGCTCGTGAATAAAATACTTACTGTTCCTGTCTGCTTTTTTTATCCTATTTCCAGCTTTATTGCATTCATCATCTTTGAATACCTATGCTGTGCAAGCTTAACGGCGTTTTTAATTTAATCTAACCTTTCAATTCTATTTATTTTTGCATTTTACGAGTAACATTTACTGCAATGTGCATATCAGCGACAACGCTATAATGTTTTGGAGCTCTGCAAAGACATTAATCTATATCTTCACTAATGTTATAAATGCGAAAGTGAGTCTTTTTGTTACACTTTCACACTTTAACTACGATTATACAATACAATGCACAAATTATAACATAATAATTGGAAGTCCAGAATACATAAAAGGATAACTTCTATCCCGAAATAGATAGCCAGTTACAGTCGAGTTCATGAACTTGTGAGCGAAAATTTGATAAAAAATATCTGAACACGCTTCTACGCCGTTAACAATAGAGTCGTGTTCAGATATTTTTGATCAAATTTTTGCTCACAAGTTTATGAGCTCGACTTTACCAAAAGATATCCTAAAAACATCAATAAACATCTACTTAGTCGTTTTACATAGAATTTTGCTACAGTAATAAAATATCACAGTTGCAAGGATGTCCAATTAATTAACTTTAGAAGTTATAATGCAAGTAAAAAAAAATCTTAGCGCAAGCGAATCCGCGAACAACAGATCTCTGTATTAACTTTGCCTAAAGGGATCAATAAACGAATAAATTTATTTGGAAAATTTAGCGCAGAAGCAGTAGGTACCTACTTTGCTTATTAGTAAAAGAATGGCGCCCAACGTGGGGCCGGTTACATTTACTTAAAATACGTTGCAGCTGGCTTGTATTTCCGCCGAGCGTGCTCAAAACATCTGCTCGGATTTAATTATTTTAGGCTGCATAATCTTAAGCTGTGGTTGAGTGTGTTCTTTATATTCTTCATAAATTAGGCGGTAAATTCTAGTGGTCTTAAGAACAGAAATATGTAAATACTTACGCCATCTGTTGTGGCGTTGCCTGATAACAATTGCACTGCGTCATAAATGTCTTGGCAAAGGTGGTGTTATAAGAAATATATGAAACCGAGCGGTTTTATTGGGTGGCAGTAAAACGAACAAATTTGCATCGGGAATCGGGTTCGATTCCGTGTCTGGTTAGACACTTTCCAAATCGACGATCGTAAAGCGATCCCGCACCCGGTCACCGAGTTCATGAATAAAATGTTACAGCTGCCCGCTGAGGAAAAACATGAGAGACTGTGGGCGGCTGTTAAAATATTAAGGCAGCACTGCATATCGGATTATTTTTTCATTTGAACTCTAGAAATGTAGGCTCATACGTATTTTCGATGTCGGCATTGCCGGTTTAACGTACGAATAGGATGCTGGTGAATTTTTTATATTAAAAGCTGAGTTCGCGTGGAGCCGTGCCGGCTTGCGGAGGTTTCTGGTCATGCGAGAGGTTTATTACTCTGAACTAATATTTGAGTTAACGTGAAACTAGGAATTTTCATATCAATTTCATTCAAGTTACATAATTATTCTGGTAGTCATTTTATTTAGTTGTTTAATTACGTTTCCTCGTCGGTACCACACGCAAATCAAACAGGAAGGAAGGTGCTAGACCCATGTAAAATGCCCCTGATAAACGGGTTTTCATAATTTTTTAAAAAACATACATGGATGCACATAAACTGAATGTCGAGGTCGCAGGGAGCAGTCACGTTCAGGCAATATTTGCTCGATAAAATTCAGCAACTGTGGAGGCACTGCAGTGTTTTTCCTTCCTTGCCCAAATTAGAGTTAATATTATTTTAGTGCCGACATAAATGCCCACTTTACGCGACGCTAATGCACCTTACAAATAATTTGGTTGGTACTTTGACTATTTCGTTGATTTATTTATTATTAGTTTAAGATGTAATGTACGGATAATAGTTATGAATTAAATCATCTATGTGCGCGTTCGCGTATATCATAGGTACTCATATCCAAAATATTGCATATTGACTTGGGTTTGGGGCGATGTGAATTTGACTGCTTAGGGCCTTTGCACACCGCGTTTTTTAAACGCGCCGTCTACGCGTGTTTATATCGATATAAACGCGAGTTATATGGCTGCTTTGTGGTAAGAAAACGCAGTGTGCACCGGCTCTTATTTCTACTGCAAGTCATGTATAGCTAAAACTGCTGACATGATACGAGATTTGGGAGGAGAAGTGTTGCGACATAGCCTTGAAGTTCAACCTTATTTAACGACACCTTGATTTTTTTTAGGAAATTGTGATTTTCAACAAAATCTAGTATTTTTTTATTAGTTGTAAATGAACAATCAGTCGGCAGGTTATAAAAAGTACCTAATGTCATGACGGTAATCATAAGTGTGAATGTCGTTAAATAAAAATACTTTATACTCTTGATCCATAAATACGGTAATATCAGCAGATACGTTACGCAGATTTCTTTAACGGAGCGGGTACTTAACGTGAAAACTTGTTTTATTTTATTACTGTGTCAAAGAGTCATAAAAACTCCGGCCAAATTGAATTTAAAATCAGCTTTAACACGCCAAAAACAAGGCACAGCTCGGCAGAATTATGCCGACGAGGGTAATTCCAAAGTTAATATATCACCAGAAAACCTTTTAGAGTTTTGCGACTGGACAAATATTACGTAAGAACAAGAACAGGTCTACAAATACGATTTTATAAGGGCATTCAGGTACTCGTTGTCAAAACTATAAATAATACACAATTAATTAATATTTTCTTAATTAAAGCGAGAGTCACTCTAGTTATTAACATTACACGAGACTCTCTAATTTGACAATGTTTGACTTGAAACAACAAGAAATGTGTCTCATTCTAACGCCCAATGCGGTAAAGTGATGTATAAAAGCTTGTGCGCAGCGTCTATGTGATTTGGACGGGTTGGCAGGCTTCCCAGAAGGTGGACTGATGACCGATTAAAGTCACTGGTGGTGGATAGATGCATAAAGCTAACGACCATTTATGCTGCTGTTTTTTGAAAAAGCCCGTATATACCTTTCGTCCGGGCGTATATATAAGATAAAAGTCACATTAATATGGATGTTTGAATGAATCAATTTTTAAAGTAAAACAGTCACAGAATGTCGAGGACTTTACCAGCTCCTGTTTTATTTTTCTATTGTTTCAGAGACTTCTCAGTGCAAGTACGAATTAAAAAATAAAAACTTAAATTTTGATTGTAATAACGAAATTTTTGTATCAAAGTTACCTGCGACAAAAACAATAAATGTACAAGTAAAACTCGATAACTTTTCAAACGCAGCTTAGACTTCGACTTAATACTGACGGTATATTTTATTTTAAGACCCTCTCTATCTTTTAACGGGTGAAGTGCTGATATTAGCTCTAAAACTGTTAAATTTATGGTTACCGTTTTTTTATAGTTCAGTGGAAGCTTAGGTATAAAGTATTAAAAGTAAATGCGCTATCTATGGGAATCTATTAAAAAACCTATATAAGGCGCCTTCAAAGTCTTCAGGTGGTTTGGTTAGTTTTACTGAATGTAAATGTTTTTATGTAATTTGTTAGCCCAGCAGCCCCGTAATGTATTGCTGCAGGGCCTGCAGGTGTATAATTTTAGTATTTAATACAGTGTAATCCAGCACTAAATAAATATCCCTGGGTATTAACTTGATCTTACGCAACACTGGTGTTATTATTAACTCATTTCATCGCATCACGTATTAATCTAAACGTAAAGTTGCACTCTGTTAATTTATTCCTAAACTTAGATCCACGGTTAAATACGAGGTTTCCTCCATTTCAGCATCCCCTTAAAGCAAAGATAACACAAGTGAATTTAATTAAGGTGTAATTAAAAATTCTAATGGACTTTCGGCCAGTAAGCACGATATTAAACTGGTAAGTCTTAACGGAGTCTGTTTTCGTTTTATGTAATCAGTATTAAATAAATTAATGCAGTTGTAACGTAATATTACCTGTTGCTTATTGTTAGTAATATAGTTCTAAGTTACACTATTATTATCACTCGGTGTACCTACTGAAATAAAGGGCCATTTTTGATACAATTAGTGTGGAATGGCACTCAATATTTTCACTTTCAGTTTGAAGGAAAGAAAGTACAATTTATTTTGAAATAATATTTATCACATCATGTACAGGTTTATAGTGAAATCTAAACAAACAAAAAAGTGACTGTTGAAATACCTACTCCAAAAAAGAATACCACTCAGCATATGTCGGAGCACATAGTGCAACGACGCTGATTTTCAGTGGGTCCACGAAAACACAAAATTTTTGCAGTACTTACCTATAATTATTTGAAGTGCTAACAAGTGTTTTTTTTTCAAGTAAATGTTTTATTTTATCTGTTGTGATCACGATACGGTTTTTCTGTTCTGTGACTATGATAATTTTGCTCCGTGATGTAGAATGGACCTGTCAGTTACGAGTACGTATCAATAAAGTAGTAAATGAAAAGTAAAGTCCGTACAATAGTTTATTTTAAACTCTATGGTACTCGTAAATGTCACTGAAAACAAGGAACAAGACATACAAACGGCGACATTCACGGCAACCTCTAAAAAGTGAACTTTTGCAAGACGTTAGTTCCGTTTTTTTGCCACGATCATTAAGATTTATGTGGCACTATTATTCCCGAAATTTGTAAACGTCAAAATGTTTACGACATGAAAGATATTTGAATTCTTAGTACTTACTCACATCAAGATCTAATAACACTCAGGCAGAAGATAAACTTTCTGAATTTAGGCACTTTCCGACTAAGGCATTTTGCTTTTCAGGTAAGTAGTTTGAATATTGTGAAATTGAGTCGTATTGGTTACTTAGATGACATTATGGTAACTTAAAAAATAGTCTATTTGAGACTTAGCCTATTCCAATACGAAATCATGAAGTTAAGGCGTCTGCCAATAATTCGACTCAGCCGGTACGTTGTAACAATATTAACGGGGAATAATGTCCGCTGGTCCATAAACGATGAATGGCAACACCGCTAGGTATGTTTTTCTCGCGCCAGAATAAATAATAAAAAAAAAGTTTTCGTCGCGCGCGGAGGTGTGGCAACGATACGACATCGTTATGCCAGCTTTTTTGTGATGTTTGAAAATGTTTGGGGTATCGGCTTACTGCCGGCACGTGAGCCAAACTTTGTAACGATGTTTTTATTTAGTTGCTGTTATTTAGTTGGTAAAGTTACACAAAGGCAACAAAGTGTCACTAGAATTTTATTGAAAAACGAAGAATATGTTTATTTAAAACGAAATACAAACTAGTTATTCCATGGAATGTGCTTTTGCCATTTTAGGTATACCTAACGTCAGAACTGTCAAATTGATGTTGTTGGCAACACCAAGCAAATATAAGAAAGTTCTTTTTATCCATTCGTTCATTTCCGCATTCACGGTGTAAAGTCATTCATTCACTCTCTCTCAGTTCATCTATGGAAACATGTAAATGTGCTTTCAAAGAAATAAAATTCTATTTTATTAGAATCAGTGATTTTTATTATTAGGGAGACAAAAAGACGCAGCTCCCAACAGATGTTATGAACCATTAATGAGGGTTTTCCTTCAGGCGAAATATCGCTAGATGGCGTTAGTATTGTGAGGTCCATTTGTTTGCGTCATGTTTGTGATTGGTTAAATAACTAAATGAGCCAATCGCAAGCAAGACTGAAACTTCAAACGGACCTCACGATACTAACGCCATCTAGCGATATTTCGCCTGACGGAAAACCCTCATTAAACAAACTGTAACACTAAGTAGTAAAAAAATAGTTTTCTTCTTGTACGTACCCTACGTACGTACCGTTACCGTACTACCCCTCATTAAAGCTCATTGAAGCTTGAGGTCCCGGGTTCGATTCCCGTGTCAGGGCAGGTATGAAATATACGAATGTTTGTTCTCGGGTCTTGGGTGTTTAATATGTATTTAAGTATCTTATATTTATCCGTTGCTTAGTACCCATAACACAAGCTTTGCTAAGCTTACTTTGGGACTAGGTCAATTGGTGTGGATTGTCCCGTGATATTTATTTATTTATTTATTCGTAACTTAATTTTAATTGCTTGTTGTGATACTAAAAGTTTCGAGTGTCTACCTGTTATGGCTAAAAAGATTTCTACAGCCTTACGACAGACAGACAAACAGAGGGGCGGATGGACGCGGAGCTTTAACAATAGGGTCTCATCGGGACCCTTTGAATACGGAACGTAAAAAGTGAGGTTACGGTGGGTAAAGGAAACGAAAACTACATCAACACATGTTTTTCAGTAAGAGCCTGAAAATTTATCTCGTGTTTGTTAGTACAAAAGTATTGCCCAGGTGATTCAGTAAGGCATTGTTCAGGTAGTTTCGTTATCAGCCAGGCATTGCGGACCAGGGTTGGGATCAGTTTTAATGAAATTTGTCTTAGACAAGCAATAACTAAAGTACATAACGTGTGGGATAGATCAACAATAGATTCAATTCCACTTGGGCCACTTCGACTATTGGATACATAAGGAAGTTTGACGTAGTTACCAAACAAACATTGTTTAATTTAAAAGTTGTGCCCCACGAATGGTCGCATAGCACTAAATTCAATATATTATATTTAAGCTGTTTTAGTTTACAAGGAAAATCCATTTTGATTTCAAAAATAGTTTTGGATAATGTGATAGAATTGTGATATATTATTCAATGAGCACTTATATCATTTTTGGTCTTAAGTGACAGTTCTGAATCTAACTTTTCTTCATTACGGCAATACTATTGTGTGTATGTATTTCTATAATGTTTAGATCCCAGTTTATTTACTAGTGAGGATTCTAAACGGATGATATAAAGACAAAATTTGAATACGCAGAACAAATAAAATTAGAAAAATCTGCTATTTTGTTAGGCACTTAAAGCTTTAATCTAAATCTAAAAAGGTATTTTAACAGGATCAGCAGTGAAAAGAGAATCTTTTTTATTTAAGTTGAGAAAACAAGCCGTAAATAATGTTCATCCAGAAATTTTATCGCAAAAACGTGACTATGACCGCATTTATTTTTTGTTACTTACCGAGGTTAATGCAAGGATTTGCCTGGGAAAAAGTAATTATATTAGATTTGACATTTCAATCTTTCCCTGGATCTGCAAAATTCGTAAAAGCGTTATAGGTTTAAGAATTATTTGCGTTTGCTTAAATATTAGCAGTGTTGATAGAATTTCGCTTTCTGGAGGACGGCAGGTAATTATAAAAACATTATCTATCATTTACACTGGTAATATCACTTATATTATGTAATAATTACCATTAAAAAGATTAAGATTCGGTTTTGGAGGCTTTTTGTCTTTTGTATTTCAACTCCAAATTTGTTACTTTTACGTCATGCCGTGAAATCCAACAATAAATACAAACTGGAACATGGATGCACAGAAAAAACTCAGAAAAAGACACCAGCGCTGGGAATCGACCCCAGGCCCGTCTCTCGATGAGGGCTAAAACATAGATGTCGCTAGTGTCACTGCTTAAGTGACTAAGAAAAAAGCAGGCTGAAATGTGTGATGCATGGGAGAAATTTGTGTCTAGACTCCTGTCCAGTCGTGGTGTAGGGGTATGGCACGCAGCACGGAATGATGAGAACCTAGGTTCGATCTCTCTCTCTCCAGCACTTGTCTCTTTTTCTGGGTTTTTCTGTGCATTCATGTCTCAGTTTGTATTTTCGTTTAATTAAAAAGATGTTTTGTTTGTTATCGACTTCGCTACACATAGAGTTAAAATAATTTCGGCTGTTTCATGTAAATACATATCTCTGTTAAAATTATGTACAGCTTAATGCGGTCTTCACTCTTTTCGTAAATAAAATACCTTAACAACTACACAATTTCCAATTATAATCTAGATTGGTTTAGCTAGTTTCGGCACTTTTGTGTTCACGAGTGAAATCTTTCAAAAAAGACATCAAGAGTGTCCCTGACTCATAATTCTAAATTCAGTCGTTTCATTCTTGGTTATCATAAGATTGCTTGTAAGATAGTTGTTTTTGTGGAAGAATTTTTTAACAAGTGTTCGACAGATTGCTTACAGCCCACATTAACAGGAGATAATCCACAGCTTTTACTTATTTTAACGCGGCTAAATATCAATTAGTTATTAAGCCCATTTTAACTAGTTATAAAATGTTTTAACATTTAATCAAACCACGCTCCATCTGGCGGGACGTCCATTATAAACGAGATGGCGCTTGGCAAAGTAATTTGTAATGTCCTTTAATTTTTTGGGCAGAGGGCTGGATAACGATTGATAATCACAGGAATCCTTTTACAAATGCGGGTCTTTCAAACAAGGTCAAAGGTCTGTTTCATCACTAGATAAAGGGCTTATTCAGGGGGACAAAACGTAGCATTACGCTTTCAATAAAAGGCGGGCATAATAAACATTACGTTTCAATTTATATCTTTTGTGTAACGGTAACCTAGCACGCTAATGATGAAATATTATAGTCAGCCGCGTAGGCTTTTTGTGTAAACTTTGTAGCATTAAAACCAACTATGATGGATTGCTATGCTGGCGTGTCTGTGATCTGCCGCGGCGCACGCCACCGAACGATTGACCTGTAAGTAAATGCGTACTAATTAGGCGTCTGCGAGGTCACTCGGGTTGTGATGTTGTGATCGTTATTGTGATTATTTGGCTGATGGCGCAATTACTTTTGAGTATCGCATTATTTAAAAAATTTAGTACCTAAACCCGCGGCTTCGCACGCGTAAACTATTCGATCTGGTACATAGTTACAATTCAAATTTCGGGATTTCACTAAATTCCCCTGGTTATTTCCGAAATTTATATCATGGTCTTCATTGTCTTTGTACTAAGAAGCACTGTCCAACATTTCATGACTCTAAACCCAGCGGTTGAAATTTCAAGATTTTATCCCTATTTCGTGGGAATATCGGGATAAAAAGTAGCCTATAAGTATGTTATTCCAGACGTCCAGCTACCTACATACCAAATTTCATTCAAATGCGTCCAGCCGTTTTAACGTGAAGGAGTAACAAACATTCACATGTACACACACACACACACACGCACGCACGCACGCACGCACGAACGCAAGCACGCACGCACGCACGCACGCACTCACACACACACACACACACACACACACACACACACACAAACTGTCGCATTTATAATATTAGTAGGATTGATTGGCGCACACTACATTAGATCCAGGAACCGTCTCAGCGCTGATCTTGGTCACACTGCTAGACTAGACATGACTCTGCAAGTGCAAGAGTTTCATGTGCACATTGTAAAGACTGTATTTTATTAACGGATTTATAGTGAAGTGACCCATTCCGGCTTCGCACGGGTACAATTGAACAGAAAACACATACTGAGCAGACAAACGCAGGGTGCAGGTATCTGTGGTGCAGGGTGAGTGCTTAGAGAGTCTAAGAGTTTGGTTACATAGAAGGTGTTGTAGCTTATGTTTTCATAAAGATTTAAAGTACCTATTCTGGATTAATTTAATAACAGCTCGCAGTAGACACGGGTGAACTGCAAACCGCGAATGAACTTTTTCAAGTCATAAAATGGCTCCCAAATTGTCTTCGTTATGCTCAATAAGTGAAATGTCGAGCGTTTTTCGGACCCTTGGGTATTGCGAGTACTGTAGGTAATAATTTGTTACACGAAATAGTTTTTACATTTGCTTTATTAAGCTTAAGATTAAGCACACACATATCTAATCGCAAACCATGTTCATAAACTTGTTTTTGAAGTTTCTTCGGTACTCACCAGTTTCAAGTACTTGAATTGGGGAAACGTTGGTCTTAAAATAATTGAATGGTTAATTGAATACTGTTCGATAAGTAATTTAATTTATGCTATGGCACTTACCCGGGTAGCCCGGATAAGAGCCGGTCGTAATTTATTGCCAAGTGTCGGTGATTTAACGCTTTCCGGTTATACGGCTTAAAAATATTTAAATGTTAATGCGTGGATAATTTTAGGTCGCGCGACTCACAAACTCGGTGATGTGATGATTTAAGACGCCGTCTTTTTATTTTATAAAAAAATTGAAGGTTCATTTAGATTATTACTTTCTGTGTTAACTGGGTGATTATCTCAGCGTGAAAATTTAACCCCCGATGCAAAAAGAGGGGTGTTATTCTTCATTAGTTCAAGTATCTAATACGAATATGTAAATAAATTAGGCTGCTATTTACTCTTACACTACTAATAATTCTCAAGCAAACTTAGCCATTATAGTTTTCCATGAAAGTTTGATATACTTACTACCATTCTGAATATTTTCAATTTTTCCACCCACCGGTTTAGATTTTAGAGGGGGGGGGAGGGCACTCGATTTTAATGAAAATTTGCACTTTAAAGTTGAATATTTTGCAAACAAATCGCTTAATCTAAAAATCGTTTTACCAACCCCCTAATGATTTTAAAAGAGCTATCCAACTATACCACACACTACAAGGTTGTATGAGAAAAAAAAAATCACCCCCACTTTACGTAAAAAAATGTTTTTATTATTTTTATTGTACCATTTTGTCGGCATAGTTGTTGTTGTTTGCACCAATATGTATGTACATATTGGTGCAAAATTACAGCTTTCTAGCATTGATAGTCCCTGAGCAAAGCCGCGGACGGACAGACAGACAGACATAGCGAAACTATAAGGGTTCCGTTTTTGTCATTTTGGCTCCGGAACCCTAAAAAGGTCGATTGTTATTTCGTATCTCCGGCATAGACGAACAGGTTGAGGTTTTAATTACGTGTGTACTCGTATTTATTGCTTTAAAGCGACTATCAACAATTAAAGTGGTTTTATATCGAATTATTTTTTTGTTTAGGTTCGTACTCGTTATGTTATCTTGTGTTGGCTTGCATGATTAAACAAACTGCGTGCGTTGTTTCAAATCCTCTTAGTTAAATGTTGTACCTTTTAAGACTTTCCCTGGTTTTCAGAAAATTTTTGAGCATCATCTATCTGAGGAATGTGAGATGACCAACTCAGCTATTACGAGCGGTAATTCAATTGGAAGGAACATTGTAACCGGCCAGACCTAACTCATAACCAGGTGCCCGGATTTATATCCGGACAATATGTTATAAAAATCCGGAACATTCTATTTTACGGACCCACATAACACATTGCGGGTTTTATTTCGTGTCTTTAGTATCTTGGGTAATGTTTATTATGAGTATAAGAGGTATTTGGGGTTGAATTATTATGTACCTCGTGTGATGAAACAAACGCGTCAAAATTAAGGAATTGCCCACATATTTTTGTCCACAAAATCGATTACAGTACATAAATAAACGTTTATATCTCTGTGTATTTGTAAGAACGGAGTGTGTTGTGGGTGGTTGCTTTTAGTTTCAAATTGTCCGGCAAAAGTTGTTGTGGATCCTCATACTTTTTCCTTTTATTCCGTTTATTATTTTTGTCTATTGTAAGTTAATTGTGTAATAATACGATGAAATTTAAAAATGTCGCGGAAAAATCGTTTGAATGGAAACCCACTTTTTTGTATATTCTATCAAAACAGATAGATTAGATACATAAAGCCTGAATCAAAAACATAATGCATACAATATACTTATAATTAAGCCATACCGGAAATGATATTATGTAAAACAGGGTAGGTAGAAAGAGTTTAGGTATAATTGAAGTAAAAACTATCTTTAAAAAAAACCTAAATATATCATTACAGGTATTGTCAGGAGTCATTTGGCAGTAATGGTAACTAACCTAAAGCGACCGGTAGCCATTAATCAAAAATGTTGAAGTTGATATTCTTTCTCACCGCAAGTAAACGTACCTACATACTCGTTGTCGCTATACTTAGTCAGTCTGCTTGCACTAAGTTCGCCGGCCTAACACACTAACATGAACCCTAACTAACTACACCGCGAGCAAGATAAACAAGGACTTACTTCACCAACTCGCCTTGCAGTTTAAAACCAAAGCTTCGTTTACTGCTTCCCGGCTTGTAGATTTGTTGTTTGTTTTCTCTATGTGTAGTGAAATGGATTTTTTACTAGCTATCTTAACCGCAGTATAGGCAAACGTTGCATGAGACAGTAAGGAGTAGAAAAAAAATGAAGGAGGACCAAAACTTTAATATATTATTATTATGGAACAGGATGGTTGATAATATTAAACATAAACAGCTAAGCCACGACGCGTATAATAATAAAAAATAAACACTTTACTCTATTCTGAAAACCAGATGCCACTTAAAATTATACTTTTCGTTGTTTAAAAATATATAAATAGTTTGTCAACTGAGTTGGCAAAATAATAGACATCACAGGTTGTTACTGCCGTACAAAATCACAGGGAATTGTATTTTACTGTCCATAAAAAGTATATCATTTGATTGGTGGTCTATTATTGCTATCGACAATCGACATCAATGTATTGACGACATCGTGAGAGTTGCGGGAAACCGGTGGATGCAAGTGGCGAGTTGTCGTTCATTGTGGCGTTCTAAGGGGGAGCCCGTTGTTGAACAGTGGACGTCTTCCGGCTAACGACGATGATGAGGACGATCATATTGCCGTGTTCAAGCTGTACATTGTACGTAAAAATTGTGATAATTCTGAATTACGCGACGTCTTTTCAATGTGTTCAGGCATTGATTAAACTATTGCACATATTTGTTAAACTCAAACTCTTAATTTAATATATAATGAATAATTAGGACCAGAGGCGATTCGGACAGATTCTGAGTTAAAGGCAAGCCGCAGCAAATTAAAACAATTGAATTATAAAGATTCGAAAATAATGATATTATATTTTATTATTATTAAAGCTTTTATGTTTAACTAGCTTATGCCCGCGACTTCGTCGGCGCGGACCTAGGTTATCGCGCGGTGGCGCCGTCTACCGGAATAAAAAGTATCCTATGTTGATCCTTGGCGCTTAAGCTATCTCTATACCAAATTTCATCAAAATTGGTTCAGCGGTTTCGACGTGAAAGCGTAACAGACAGACAGACAGACAGACAGACAGACAGAGTTACTTTCGCATTTATAATATTAGTAGGGATTTACGTAATTAGAATAAGTTAGTTAGATGTACATACGGCATTGCATCGTGCTTTCGTTATCATATTAAATTATCAGTACCTGGACTACTCAGGCTAAAACTGGGTAACAAGGGTTTTCCCAGAGAAGAGACCAAGCTAGATCGATTTTTCGTCCCCCCAAAACCCCTACATACCAAATTTCATCGAATTCGTTGGAGCAGTTTCCGAGGTCCCCGAAATATCTTTAAACCTATATGCACACACACACACACACACATATATATATATAGAAAATTGCTCGTTTAAAGGTATTAGACAATTTGCCCAGGTTTTCGCTATTTCTATTACAATGTATTGTTTACGTATTCTCACTGTGAGCCTCTTTGCATTTTATGCAGACAGGTATACCTAGTGCCATCCACAAAGAAGCGTGATTTTGTCAAAATTAGACATTAATGACATTGTAATAAGAAACACGGCACGCGTCATCGTGAGTGACTCTACCTATATTTTGCTACCGACGTGGAAGCAGTATCTGCCCTTTATTTGGCACATGCAAAGATTCCCATTGTGCCCAATTGCCCATACCCATAGTGGCATACTATTAAAAAAATAGTATCTAGCAAAGGGTCAGTTTTCAGCATCACGCACGTTCAAATCTAATAAATATAGCCACATTCATGATCCTTTTATTCATACATAGTAGAGGCACAAAAAAATAAAACGTGTCGCAGAGCCAGCCTAGCCCTTCGCCGTCATATGCCGTTGCCAGGCAACGAAACCTTCCCACCTGTTTTGAATTATGAATTACGGTGATGTTGCCAGCCTCCGTCCGCCGAATTGCCCCGTCTGAAATTAAATTACCCTGCCGTTTGTGTCAAATTACCAGACCATGATAGGTATACCAATAATGAAATTATTCTGTAGAGTTATTTATACAATTATTTTTGAGGTGATATTTATGTAAATACTTTTGTCGTTGCTTGACCATTCAGAAAGATTGTGGAGTACTTCTAGAATCACGAATATGGTCACGATTTATTACTGTGACTGTTAATAATAACGTAAAGTTGTCAATTGATTTTGACAATTAATAATCTTATGATCATGACCATATTGATCATTCACATATAAGCTGATTAGGTACAGTCAAGTGCAAAAATTGCGTCGGAATAAGAGTCTGTGGTACTTATTTTTGAAACTTTGAATAAGATCATATTTTTACACTTGACTGTACATAATTAATCATTTCTAACGTCGAATTAAAATTTGGAAGTACTTAACTTGGTAATCGATATCAATTGACAGGTTTCTAACGCACTGTCAAAAAGCAATTCTCCATTAGATTTAAGGTGGCAATCTCCACAAATATGTCGGTAAATATAGCATATAGGTACCTTACGTCCGGAAAAACCAGTAGGTATAACCTTATAGTGGTACAATGATAAGTATCGCAAAAATTCGCGTACTGCCAATGTATGCACTTAAGCCAAACCGGGATTTCCGGTGGGAGCTTCCGCTCGATTTCCGGTTTTAGGATATTTTCAGAAGCTTTTATTTAGGCTCTGGCCGCAACATGGCTGTAATTTTATATGACAATAAGGGGATATGTGAAATGTGATGCCGTCTCCGTCTATTCGAACAAAACAAATAGAGACGACATCACACCTAACCGCCAGTTAACACAAATCAATGGATGGTGAAACAGCCCCTGAATATGAGCAGAGAGCAGAATTTTCATGGCATTTTTTAACCTGTCATAGTGACTTTTCACTTATCAACTCTACCTAAATGATGTCGATATATTAGACTTTAAATTAGATTGTACTAAAGTTATCATGTTATGTAGAGCGTTCTTTTTCCGCATAAAAATGGAAATTTGATTGTAAAAGAAGTAGTTTAAAACCGGAAAATATGAAAAAAAAAACATCTATCTCTTTTATAGAGACTAATGTAAGATTAATGTAACACTTGTCTTGTTAATATTACAACAGAAGAATTTTAAAACGAAATTGAAAAAAAAACTGAACTGAAATTATTAAATTAAAAAATTGATATCCATTCATTGTTCATTGCATATGTCTATTTCACATTTTCAACTGCTCGAAAATTAATTGGAAGAGATCGCTCTTTAACTTACGGTCGCCTATTGTTTACCTGTACTTTTAATCTTCTTTAGTACTTATGTTGTGTATCGATATATGTATGTATATCGAAAGTCGATAAAGTTAGAAGTCAGCTCTGAGCTTATGAGAATTATGCTAATCAAATAAATCTGTCTTATTTTTATTCTTAAATTTTATCTAACAAACCGATTGCAATTTATGGTCTGAAAATGCCAGTTTTCTTGATGGTGAGAAATACTATTAATTTCAAGAAAATACTTTTATTTGATTTTAGCTTTCTTTATATTGCGTTTAGTAAAAACAATCAGTAAGCATAACATTTTTAGGATAACACAACGTTTTAAAGTTACGTCGAACTATTTTGATTCCTAACTCACCGTATACTTACCACTCTCACAGTAAGTGTCATAATTAATTCCCTTGTCAAGAAATGCGATGTCACTATGATTTTTTCGACGAAAAGGTTCCACGGTGGGTCACAATTAATCTGGTTTGACTGTACTTCGATTGTACATCCTACATGTGTGTGTACGTACTCGTATTTTAAAAATAGATAAATTTTACATCAACATAATGGTATCTAAACAATGACGCTATACAACACATTTAAACGTTACACTTAAAAACCACAGCTAATATAGCACTCTCATATAAGTTCAATCCACAACCCAATAGACTTACTCAATATTATGTACAGTCAAGTGTAAAAATATGAACTTATTCAAAGTGTCAAAAATAAGTATCACAGACTCTTATTCCGACGCAATAAGGCCGTAGTAACATATTTTTGAGTGGTTCGAATAGATACCCTTTTGCACTTGACTGTACATATACAATACGTATACGAAAGGAATAAAAACCGTAGCGCGCCGAACAACTAAGTATTGACGACTACATTACGGGCGGCGCTCGCAATTAGTTTTTACTGGCGGTAATTAGGGGCCAATGGCTCGCTTGTTGTGTTACGACGGGGTAGAGGCGGCAGAAGCAAGCTTACTTATTTGTATAAAATACCTTCCTGACCAAATTAGTGGCAAAAATAAGTACTCAGTACCTGGGCGACCAAGCTCCGCTCGGGCTAAAACTCGGTAACCAGCGTTTTCCCAGAGAGACCAAACTAGATCGCTTTTTCATCCCCGAAAACCTACCTTTCATCGAAATCGTTGGAGCCGTTTCCGAGATCCCCGATATATATGTACTATAGATACTAGGCAACGGATAAACATACTTATAAAGATAAATACATACTGAAATACATATTAAACATTCAAGACAGACGGACAGACATGGCGAAACTATAAGGGTACCTAGTTGAGTTCGAAACTGTAAAAAAATAATTATAAATATCATGGGACACTTGACACCAATTGACCTAGTCCCAAACTGAGCAAAGTTTGTACTATGGATACTATATACTATACTATACTAGGCAAAGGATAAACATACTTATATAGATAAACTAGCGTTTACCCGCGGCTTCGCACGCGCAAATCATTAGATACAGCAGTTGAATAAATTCCGGGATTTTATTAAATTTTCGTGGGAATGCCCTAAAATTACATCGTGGTTTAATTTATCGTTAAATTAAAACACCCATGCCAAATTTCATGACTCTTAACCCAGCGGTTGTTATTTCGAGATTTTATCCCTATACCGTGGGAATATCGGGATAAAAAGTAGCCTATGTGTTACTTATTCCAGATGTCCAGCTATCTACATACCAAATTTCATGATTCTAAGCCCAGCGGTTATTAGGTTAAGATTTTATCCCTATCCCGTGGGAACATCGGGATAAAAAGTAGCCTATGTGTTATTGTAGATGTCCAGCTACCTACATACCAAATTTCATGACTCTAAGCCCAGCAGTTGTTATTTAGAGATTTTATCCCTATCGCGTGGGAATATCGGAATAATAAGTACTTATCCTATGTTTTAATGCAGGTTATAAACTAACTTTTTGACAAATTTCATCCAAATCCGGCCAGCCGTTTCAGCGTGTAGAAGTAACAAACATACTCACTCACTCACAAACTCACATTTATAATATTAGTAGGATAAATATTTAAATACATATTAAACATCCGAGATCCGAGAACAAACATTCGTATATCTGCCCCGGGGATTGAACCCGGGACCTCAAGCTTTGTAGTCAGGTTCTCTAACCACTTGGCCATCCGCTCGTTAATTTATTCAAATGTTTTAAAATCATAGTTCTTAGTGTTGCCATTTTAAAACTTGTTTACACGCACACACACAAACATCACGCCTGTATTCCCAAATGCGGCAGGCAGAGCACACGAAACGTTACCGTTTCGGAGCCACTTTTAGCAATTTTAGGTTTAAAGTTTGACAAATACGGTACAATAGTGACGGGTTGCTAGCCTGTCGCCTACGGTATACCTTAACCTATATCCTTTGTCGCCCTGTGTTGTGAACTAGTTTGGTCTAAATATTTTAAAGTCTGTATTCCAAATAGCAAAGGACCAAAAAGTAAAAGTTGCCATCATGGCCACATGCGAAGTGGAATTAGTAAAGAATCGTTATATCGAGACGGAATTTCAGTTGCATACCAAATTGAGCTTTGTTTTTGTTCAAATACGATTTAAATTAAGCCACTCGTGTTTGCATTGATTGCAGCTCGACACCTGATGTCACGACAGTAAAGTTTCAATAAGAGTTAATTATTTTCGCGTTAGACGTAGGTATTTAATATATTCCCATTCACTTGATTTATATATTTTATGGATTCGGGCGTTACTTTGCGGGAGGTTCATATCAACGAATTAACATAAGTACAGCAAGACAGGTTGAGTTGAAATTAGCTGTTATTATGCACAACATTGGACAATATTGGATAACAATTTACGGTCAACCATAGTAAATTGTACAAAAAGAGCATAAAACGAGCCTTTTTACACGAGGCGTTCATATTGCCACCTGAGCCGATACGGCGAGGGCGGATAGACACGTAGGGGAAAATGGGTTTAATGCACTCTGCTTTTCACTTCGATTAAGAGGAAATTAAACAGCAACAGTGGAAACAATTGTTCACTTACTAGGTACCTTTTATTTTTCATGATTTGCTATATAATTATATTTTTTTTTGGATTTTTTTTGATTGATTTGATTGATTTTTAGTTTTACATAAAATGAAAATTATTAAAAAAATATATACCTAGAAACTTTTTTGTTTGTCGCGTTGACGCCCGATTACCTTGGTCTTAGACGAAGATTTTACTTTATACTCTAGAGCATAAAAGTAATTTTATGTCGCCTAGATCTAGCGTAAATACCAACTTTGCGAGAATGAGAAGTAAAAAAAATATCTGAGTATATGGACAAGAAAAATATTTTGTGTAAAATACTTATTAACCAGCGTGTTACAACTTCAAGGTTCCTTGATTTTTCCTGTAAATAGATAGATTTTCAATGCGAATTCATTTATTATCATTTTATATTCATTACTATTCTTTCTTTGGTCACATCTCCAGAAATGAGAACTCAATGGAGAGATTGGTGGTTCAGGGGCAGGTGGAAGGCAGAAGGGTACGCGGCCGATCACCAACTCGCTGGACTGACCTGATTAAAAAAGGTACTGAGTCCACCATGGTCCAGTGTACTCGCAACGCCTCTAACCGGCAGAAATGGAAGCACATCGCTAAGAGGGCTGTCCTCGAAAGGGTCTGCGACCCACCGAACATCTCTCCATGTACCTCGTCTGCGCAACCACGACCACTCTGACAAGAGTGTCCGACTAAGAAGAAGATTCATTACTATTACAGAGGATAGCAATAAGCAACAAATAGCGAGGTTTATTTATTATATCGAAAGCAAATACTGATCATCCACATCCCGCGAACAGCGAGATTATTAAACGAGAAACAAATAGGTAGGTACTAAATTTAAATAAAACGGAAACCTTTCAAAAACATCGTTAATTCCGCATTATGGAAAGCCTGGAGTTCTCTATCTTTGTATTTTATACGTATTTTATTCGTACAACGTTATTGTAAGCTTAAAATGAGAAAAAAATCACGAGCTCTATATAAAGGAATAGTTACTTAGCGTAGTTTACTAGTTTAGTTAGCCACTTGAGGAATCACAGGAATCGTTATCCTTTATTTTTTGTGCTGTATTTGAAGCATTTTGAAATAAAAATAGCATAGAACGTAGGAGTTCAGAATATTACGCGCAAAAAACGATTCTCATTGTGGTTGTTGACATAAAATTTCCGTTCAAAGATTCATAAGATTTCTCGTTCAATTCCTTTCGCATTCGAATAGTATTTTTATATCATCATCAGAGCTCGTTTGCAGACACAAAATTAGAATCTAGTTTGAAAAGAACAGAGTTAAAAAAAAACTAAAAAATAGCAAAGGTTATTTCCATTCGGCCAGTGTCAATAAATTGTTGTCGGACGAGCTGCCGATGCAATTTTTATAAAAGAAAAACGAAAACTTGTTATTGGACAATCAAGCCCCGCGCTGTGGATCTACGGTGTTTATTCTTTCGCATTCAGCTCTAATTTATTGGGAACAAACAAGGAGATTCGTGCGATAACGAGATTCAGACTGGTAGTCGATTCTAGTGGGTCCTTTTGTAACGTTGTTGATGTTTATTTGAAAGTATGTACTAAGATAGGAAGTTCATGCAATTAAGGAATCTTTGTGATGTACAGCTAGGAATCTTTTGTTTCTAATAACAGGCAATCATATCGATGGAAAGTGGGGCGTGACTGTATACAATTGAGTTAATAATCAGCCTTCAAGTACTTACAATCGAAATCTATGCTATTTTGCGTTTCTTAAACATTACTTTTTTAAAGTTGTTTTTCTCTTTTTTCCTAAATTTTTGTGCTTTTATTTTGTAGATACCATCGGCAAAATAAGTGGTCTATCAATTTTTAAACATGTTCCTATCAAATGAATATGTCGCTAAAGTCGAACTTTCAAGTTGACAGACACGTCTATTAGCATTATTGTTTTATGACGTGCAAACGATTATCAACTTTAGGGTGGTAGACCACATATTAGGCTGATGGTACCTACACAACCAGAACTCGAGAGTTTGTGCTGAATGCAAATACTTCCTTAGAAGAATATACTCAAGTACCTCCTTTTCAGCACCTTAATTCACCTACTTCATCTATCCTTAACCATGACAAGTCGTAACATGAGACACAAGCGTTCCACCCGCCATAAACTCGTTCCATTTACGCCGACGTTGTTGAATCTGGCGCCAGACGCCGTTAGCTACACTTACAGCAAGCATCGGGCCGTTTCCGCACGCCGGATCACCCAAAGGTTCGACTACACTGAAGCTTTCAAATACGCTGACGGCATTTTTAACCAGTGACAAGCAGTGTTGTAGCGTAGTGGGTGCGGAGGGGGGGGGGCTGCGGTCCATAATAAATAATACTGAATAATATCTACATGTCGTAAGATAGGACCAAGAGAGTCGGGATCCGACCCGCTATAATGCCATTCCTTAATAAACCACGCATGGTAATGACCATACTTATCATTCTACATACATAATAATATTCCTCTGCTCTCCCCGCTCCTCTTAGGTATAATGCGACATGTGTCGTGAACTTTAATGAAAGGTGAGACCTTTTTTAACCTCCGACGCAAAAAGAGGGGTGTTACAAGTTTCACCGCTAATGTGTGTCTGTTTGTCTGTGGCACCGTAGCTCTTAAATATTAAGTTGCATGATATTTGTCGCACTGTCTGAAGGAGCTTAATATTATGGTCGATTCTAGAAGTCTCCGTTTCGCTACTTCGCTGGGCGACTAGGCGAAAATTGCTCCCGGTGATCTTCTGCATATCATTGGACAAGCATCCTCACCCCTTTTTAACCCCCGACGCAAAAAGATGTTATAAGTAAACCCCCCCCCCCGCTATGTGTGTCTGTCTGTGGCACCGTAGCTCTTAAACAGGTGGACCGATTTGAATGCTTTTTTGTATTCGAAAGCAGGTTTGCTAGAGATGGTTCTTAAACATGATCCATCAAAAGCAGTTTAGCCGTTTTTGAGATATTGAACTTTCAAGTGACAAAGTCGGGGTTTTTCCAACTTTTTTTTGGTTAGGTTATTATAATGTTGCGCCTGCGAGTCGTATAGTTCCAGTGTGGTCTAACCCTGATAAGGCCGTACTCGTTCGTAGTTTATAGCGGCTGCAGTGGCTTTATTTTATCTCATATTAGTGTAACGTAGGAAATCAGGTGAAATTCCTTTTAAAGGTTGTTATAAAATAAAAATAATGGTCGTGTGTAAGTTACCTCGGTTGCCAAAGGCTAAACAGTGCGTCGGATTGTAGGTTTCCCAGTTCTCGTTTATTTCCTACATTGGTGGATCGAACAACATACGATCAAATACAACAACATAACATACATAATATTGGTAACGTTCAATTTCACAGGAAGTAAATAAAAAGTCTCCTTGTTGTGCTTTGAATGTATTGTCGTATCATGTTACTAAACCATATGATTTAACAAGCATTTACTCAATACTTTTTAACAAACTACCTTTCTAAACAACAGTAAATTGAACATGAAACTACCGTAAAACTCGCTCATATTGAATGATAATGAACTCACATCTTAAATCTTAAATCGAGTTTAGCTCGATATGTCTCGGGCTAATTCAGAGCCCTTCTTCTTAGGAGCAACGCGGTTCGGCGGCTGCTGCAACACGCGGACTGTGCGCGAGCAGAGCGGTGGCGCTGGTGGAGCTAAATTCGATTTAAGACGTGAGTTATCCGGTACAATATTATTTAATACAGTAAAATGGTTATGTAGCCTAGTGATTTAAGATCTCTTCTTCTAAGTCGCTACACTATTGATAGAGTGGCCATGGTCGTTGGATGAGGGCCAGTAGTGAACCTCTATGACAACTTTCTTGAAAAAAATTTAGTAGTTTCAAACCACAGAGCTGGAGTCCGTAGTTAGCAACAGAGAGCACTGTTGTTCACTCTCACATTAGGCCCCTTCATCGCCTTTACGACAACCATGGGAAGGGATGGGTCCGTTCTGTTCTAAAACTAGGAACGACACGTTTTGAACTCTGACCTCTCAAATAAAGTGTCGTGGGGTAAACCCGGGCGCACTTTTGAGTTAACGATATTTATATGTGAACTTAGCTTTGAAATTTACCAGGAACTTTAAGGTGATGGAAAACATCAGGTGAAAATCGGCATAGAATTTAGAAGTAATTCACTTTGTAAAGTTTCCATACAGCCTAAGCTCTCTTATTCTGAGAGGAGGCCCGCCACTTTTTTTCTTTTTATATGTTTCCAGCAAAAAAATCGTCTATGATTATAATTAGTCATTTTTTTAATAGCCTGTTAAGAATCCCACTGCTGGTTGCAGGTGGCAGGACCTTGTGCAAGGTCCGCCCGGATTGCTTCCACCATCTTGGTCGCTAATCCTGGCGTGAAGCAGCAGTGCTTGCACTGTCGTGTTTCGGCGTGGAGAGTAAGACAGCCGGTGAAATTACTGGCACTTGAGGTTGCAGATGTTTATGGGCGGTGGTGATCTCTTACCATCAGGAGACCCACTTGCTCGTTTGCCATCCAGTCGAATAAAAAAAAAGGTAAAAAAAATAATCTCTGCGACTTCGTAACCCTGCTTTTCATGCCTCTGTCTGATTGTGCTCCGTCGTGGCAATAACTACCAGAATGTGCAAGTTGAGCACATCGGCGTAATTCATGGCAGAGAAGCCGCGGCGTCACGCGCTACGTGGCCTCCCCTCCGTACCTCTGCATGGCATCCATCACAGTAAATATTTACGCATTTCGATGTGTTTTTGTAAAAAAAAAACATTTTTAGGGTTCCGTTTAATGTCGCTCAGCTGAGCTGTCAGCGACGCTCGTCATCGCTCACCTTTTGGTATTGTTCTCAAACTCTTCCTATAGAAAGATGTAAGTACCTAGAGCAATATTGTCTGTGAGCGTGATCTTAAAACCAATTTTGTACTTGAGGTTTGGAATAAATAATTATGCACCCTGAGTATCATACAAGTGCTTGAACATCAAGAGACTAGATTTCCCGAAATTGCCAAGGGATGAATGGGAAACTAATCCATTTTTATACTTAGACGTAAAAAGCGGGCATAAGTCAGAACGACGATATAATTATTGAAGTCTTTAAAAATTGGCACGGGATGGGAAAGTGATCCATTTTTAATGTTAGACGTAAAAAACGGGCATAAGTCATAATGACGCATATAGATACATTAAGTACATATTGAAGTCTCTAATAATAAGTTTGGAGGTTGTTCCAGCTAACTAAAGTTACAATACTGTTCCTGCGCACTGTGTGCGAGTCAGCCGGGATGTTTCACTGTTCTTCGTGATTTGGAAGTGTGCAGGGTACTTGATATTCGAGCTCGCACGCTACCACATTTCACCCGGCACTGCCGGCTGGCCTAAGGATCCTTTAACTTTGTTATTTCACGTACATTTTTCTTCCCCAGCCAGTTTCAGCATGTCCCAGAATTTTAAATTTTACATGCTTATTACAAAATCATTACGGCCTCATCATTATCGGGTTCTACACGTTTCACTGCTGAGCACAGGGCTCCTCTCATATTGAAAGAGCTTGGGCTGTAATTCTCACGTGGGCCCAATGTAGATTAAGACCGTGTACACTACTGAATTGCTTTGCAGGTTTATTGAAATTTAGTTACGAAATTTTCCTACGGCCATGTTTGTTTTTTTGAAGTATAATTTTACTCATAAACACGGAAAATCTCGGAGGTGAAAGCAGGGATTTACTACATTAAAACGTATTTTTATTTCACTGAACAGTTAAATTGCGAATTATTTAAACAAACTGTAGACAAAAGCAAGGCTGAAATTATAAAATGCTGTTACTACTTCCTACTCCGTGTCCCCAGACGACACTCGCAAACAAAGACACCAAGCTCGAGTGCGCTATTATTTTTACGCTCTCATATGTCGCATGACCTAAAAAAGTTTTTAATGGGGTGTCTAGTTAAAACTAGACTTGACAGACGTGACATTAACTTTAATTGAAGCAGAGCTTGTTAGTGTTCTAGGAAAACTAATGAAAGTAAAAAGTATCTGAATACACTATTGACGAGTTATCGAGTTGCGGCTTTCGTAGATCAGAATTTCTGTTTAGTTACGATCTATACGATGAACCAGAATTGTGTTTACGTTATTTCTCTCATCTCTATCACGTTAGTAAAGGATGGCAATACCAATTAGTACTTTGGAGTAGTTTGGAGGATGCATTGGCCCGATTCTGGATAGGCTACCCGAATCGGATTTTTAAAGAAAAAGTGCAATTTACTCCGGTTTTTATCCACAGTTTCACGAGTTTTAGCCTTTTTTTCGTTCTAGCTGATTTGTGTAAACGTCATGTGTTTTTTTGCTCGTGTGTATTGTTTTGTGTCGTATAACGACAAGTTGACTTGCCCAATTTATGAAATCGGCCTAGTATTATATTCTTAATGAGTATGCATTTTTTTACTACCGTCAACCGGAAAATATTGTTAACTGTTAGGTAGCTACACTTAAAGATTGAGTCTTCTTGAAGACCATTTCTGGTTTTCTACATCGAAGTACGGGCGCTACTTATATCAAAGGCCACGTTGTCTAATGCATTCGCAACCACAATCACATTTGTAATTTATTGCTACCGTGTTCTTATTTAATTTTATAGGATTGTGAATTGTGATTACGACTGCATCTTAAAAACCGGCCAAGAGCATGTCGGACACGCCCTAAATAGGGTTCCGTAGCCATTACGAACTTAGCCGTTATAGTTTTCCTTGAAAATTTTATATACTTACTACCATCATGAATTTGTTCAAATTTTTTCATCCACCGGTTTAGATTTTAGAGGGGGGGGACGCTCGATTTTAATGAAAATTTGCACTTTAAAGTTTAATATTTCGCAAATATATAACTGAATCGAAAAATCATCTGAGCAAACCCCTAATAGTTTTAAAATGCCTACCCAACGATACTCCACACTATAGGGTTGAATGAGAAAAAAAAACCCCCACTTTACGTCTATGGCAGGTACCCTAAAAAATTTCTTTTTTGTATTTTTATTGTACCATTTTGTCGGCATAGTTTACATTTATATCCGTGAAAAATTACAGCTTTCTAGCATTGATAGTCCCTGAGCAAAGCCGCGGACTTACAGACAGACAGACAGACAGACAGACGGACAGACAGACAGACGTGGCGAAACTATAAGGGTTCCGTATTTGCCATTTTGGCTCCGAAACCCTAAAACTAAGCCTACAGATTATTATATTAGTCAATCCACGTTAAGCCATCAACATTTCGATAGGAGAGGTTTGGAGGACCCATTGAAAGATGATTTTTTCCTTACTCAGGTTTTGATAAAATGAGACATCAAAATTGTTAAAGTATATAAGGTTTATTTGATATCATTAACCGTTTCAAATCTTTGTCAAAGAAATAAAATTCCGCATATTTTTTGCCGTTTACCTACACAGGTGCGTTCATACAGGACGATGTGTAATTAGTAACAAAATTGGGTTGCCCCAGTTAGCTACACTTCGCTTTATGACGTACGGACTCCCTTTGAAATCGTCCCCTTTTGATGTTCTTACTATAAGGTGATTTATCGCTCATTACCGCGCCAGCCCGAGACCTCTGTTTATTTAGACAAGCTAAGTTATTTGGGTTAACAGGCTGGAAATCATAATTTAGTTTTCAACACAATGTACGCTGACGCGAGAAGTACACAGACGTATTTAGATGATCTGCAACTGGATAAATCTCCGCGCAAAACTCGAACGGGGCGAATTAACGCGAACCTTTTAAGCGTCCCGAAGCGTTCCGGCTTCAACAAGCAAATAAAGATTTAGGAATTCGAAACTGAAGAAGTTAAACATCTCCGAATTCAAGGGGTGCGATCTCCCAAGCGTGCGATTCCGAATGTAAAGAGCAACGACATCCCTCTAACACTCTTTTTTACAAGACAGTGCCAGCGATAAAAAATTCAACACACGCTCGATTCCGTTTTTTTTCAGTACCTCCCTGACCTTTTTTACGACATGTCGACATACAGAGCGGCCGTTTTTTCATAAGCAGATCTTCGCATGAATGTAACCCTTTGCTACAAGGGAATATCTTTAATTTCATTTCGAAAATGAAAGCTACGAAATGTGCTTACCGCTTTTACTTTTTTATTTTTATTCGAATGGATGGCAAACGAGCAAGTCCCACGAGCAACACCAGGGGGATTGCAGATGCGTTGCCAACCTGGAGGCCTAAGATGGGATACTTCAAGTGCCCAGTAATTTCACTGGCTGCCTTACTCTCTACACCGAAACACAACAGTGCAAGCACTGCTGCTTCACTGCAGGATTACTTAATGTGTGCTAACCGATGTATTTTTGTCCCTGCAGTTCATTTCACGCACTAAGTTATCGTTGCGATACTTTAATTATCCTTTGGTCTCTTTAGTTACGCGTTTTAGATATAATCGAAATTATTTCACCTAAAAGCTTGACCAGTCCAGATGGTATATCACTAACCGAGGAAGATAGAAATGATCTCTTTAAATTAGTAAACAAGTTTTGGAAAAGTGTTGTAGCTACGTTTACGCTGAAGCGAAGCAATGTATGATATATATTTCCAGATTCTGAAAAATTCATCACTTTATATTCATCACTTTATAGGTCAGATGGGAGCTCATTTGCTCCGCATTTTGTTCTGAATAAGTTAACAATGTATTTTGACTATTTATTTATATCAATATAGCGGTAGTTGGCCGCTGTTAGCAATTAGGGCTTAATCTGAAAATGAAAACTATGTTTATTAAGCAACATATTTATTCTGCATTATTACTCGTAGTACTATTACTTGCGATTTTTTTTAATCAGTTATTTGATTACTCGTCTGTTGTTATTGACGAAATTAACAAAACAAACAAGTTTTTTTTAGTATCAAATACTAACATTCAAAAGTAGTGTTGACAAAACACCATTGTATTTAGTCAGTGAAAAGTGACCATAAAATTAGTTATGGGAAAAAATGCAGGGACGTTCACTTGAACTTACTCGACCACTGCCCACAATATTTCGGCTTAATTTTGAGACATTTTAAGTAAATATTGGAAGCCCTGTTGGAAGGCCAAGCTGTCGCTGGAGGCAGAACACAGGTACAGGTGCCTCAGTGTTACACGGTCGTTCAACATAGGGACAAATAGAAATTGATGTCGGAGGTTAAGATACTTTTCTTCGGATCGCTGAGAAAACATAGTAAGTAAGTTGTATAATTATGTGACATCTGACGCTTGTGGCACCATTTCTGGGGGAGTGCGAGTCGCTTTGCTCTGATACACCTCAACATAGCTCACAAATCACCTAAGAAAGATACGGAAAAATACCTAAGAAAGAGTTCAAATAACCGTTTAGTGAAAAACAAGTCGTCTTAAGTTTTGAAAATATAAAATATGTTTCGAAGTGATGCTCCAAAGTATTCTTTTCACGTAGTCTTAAATTCTAAGGCAATGTTTACGACGGCCGGCTGCGATCTGGAACTAATAAAAGTAGTTGGTCTGCACACGTGTGGCCAGTTCTTGGCCAACTTCTTATGTCTTCAGAGCTAACTTATTGTCGCTCTGTTATTTCATTTTATAAGTCAGTTTACAACAGTCGGATATTCTTTCGAGGAGCTTTGCGTCTGATATTGCGTTGTATTTATGAGCTCTGCAGCACTGTAGCTTTATGATCAAGTTGGGGAATTAAATCATGGGAGCTGAGCTGCTCAGAGAACGAACTGAATAATAAAGTCGTTTAAAAAATAAATGTGCTATGCAACGGCACTGCGTGGTACTACGTTTCCAGTTAAACAATATCAATGTAGGTACTCGTGTAGGTAGACACGTAAAGTACACGTTACTTTAATAGTTTTTATTTTTTCGTTCAATATTTTACGGTGAATTAATATTTTCCAAACATATGTCGTAAATTTTTCAAATAGCGAATACTCTTTAGTCTCGCTTTTAATTTAGACTTATTTCCTTAGTTGCATGGAAATCGAATAACTAAGTATATAGATATAGACAAACAAGCTAGGGTACCTATTTAAAAAAAAATATGGTATGAACATTTTATGAGCGGTTTTTAGGGTTCCGTTTTTGCCATTTTGGCATTTTTATAGCGGCTTTGCTCAGGGACTATCAATGCTAGAAAGCTGTAATTTTGCACGAATATATATGTAACCTATGCCAATAAAGGGTACAATAAAAAAATTAAAAAACATTTGTAAGCGCTGGGGCTTACATTCGACGATGAGTGAGAAAGTGGGAGAAATGGGAAAGGACTTACGTGTGGTGAACTGGCTTTCGCAGCGGTAACGCCGCGAAACGGAGATGAGCTGATGGTAGTCCTTTCTCTGAGGACTGAGCTGGATTGACACTGCACTGTCACACTTTTACAAGTTCTAGTACCGGCCGGTAGGTAGCATATATCGAGCTAAGCGAGCGCGGAGCGGAGCGAATGATATGACCTCTCGCGGCAGCTTCGATTACTTGACTGGCGGCGGGCGATGCGCTCGCGCCGCGCTTCGAATGAGTGAGTGAGCGAATGATTCAGGAGATGAATGGTTAGTCGTCCCGCGTGGCGGGAACATCCTGGGGGGCCCGGGGAAAGGCCTCTTCTTGAGCTGAATCCAACGGCAGCCTGGCTATCTTAAGCACAGGTCTGCGCAGATGTCCGTGAGCCGTGTCCAGATCCACCACTCGGATCACTCCATCCTTTCCAGGTATTGTGCGGGTAATTCGTCCCAGCCTCCATTGGAGCGGTGGGAGGTCATCTTCTTTTATGAGCACGAGTTCGCCAACTTGAGGAGGTGAGGAAGGGGAAAGCCATTTGGAGCGGGTTTGAAGGGTATGGAGGTAGGATCTGGTCCACAATGTCCAAAAGCGTTGAGAGAGAGCTTGTATGAGCTGAAACCGTTTTAGAGCAGAAATTGGTCTATCGTTAAAAGACGGTTCGGGCAGAGCAGTGAGCGGACGGCCTATTATAAAATGACCGGCAGTTAAGGGTTCAAAGTCCGATGGGTCGGACGAAAGTGGGCAGAGAGGTCGAGAGTTGAGTACGGCCTCGATTCGGGCCAGCAGTGTGCAGAATTCCTCAAAGGTAAGGTGTTGTTCACCAATTACACGGTAAAGCAACTGCTTTGTTGATTTCACATTAATTTCATGTAATGCGCCAAACCAGGCCCCCTTTGGGGGTTTAACAACCAGGTTATGTGCTGACTTGCAAGTTTGTGTGTGATTGCATCATTATTTGCCATGAGAAAGTTCTGAACGTCAATGAGCTGATTTCGAGCGCCTACATAATTCGTGCCGCAATCTGATCTAATCAAAATCGGTGTTCCACGTCGCGATACAAACCGTTGTAAAGCCGCGAGAAAGGCTTCTGTGGTTAGAGCGGAGACGGCCTCCAAGTGAACCGCCTTAGTTGAAAGGCACACGAATATGCAAAAATATGCTTTCAAAAGTTTAACGTTTCGCAACGTGCTAGACTTAACGAGAAACGGGCCGGCAAAGTCAGTCGTCACTTGGCTAAATACGGGCTGAGGGGTAACTCTATCTGCTGGAAGGTCACCCATAAGTGGGGCGTCAGGTTGAGCGCGACATCGGAAACATCTAATACATTTAAACACCCGACTTCGGATTGCCCGCCGTGCGGACAGTATCCAGAATTGCTGACGTAAAATAGCATGTAAAGTGTCGGCGCCAGGATGACAGTATATTTTATGGCAGTGATCAATGATGCGGTCTACGAGTGGGCTAGAGCTGGGTAGAATGAGTGGATGTTGAGCGTCGTACCGAATTGAGGCGTGAGAGAGACGGCCACCGACTCTCAAGAGACCGTCTTTCAGAAATGGTGAGAGGCGCTGAAGTCGCGCGGTACAAAGCTTATTCGTTTTAAGGCGATGAATATCATCAGCAAACTCATTTTGCTGAACAGAGCAGACCCAGAATAACAGAGCGTCCTTACGCTCATTAGCTGTGAGCGGACCAAAGCGTCGTACTTCGGGATTGTGTCTACAATTGAAAATAAAGCGCTTGATACAAGCCGTCACTCCGACGAGCTTGTCAAGAGAGCTGAAGCGAGTAAGCAAGTCATGATCGAGATCGGGTATTGCTATATGAGCTGGAACCATTTTTGGCTTAAGGCCTGGTAATACATGATGACCCAAAGCTGTCGGCATCTGGGGCCAGGTGCTCGGAGGTTCTTTGAGCCAACTGGGAGACCACCAGAGGTCATGATTTGAGAGAGATTGGGCTGACATTCCTCTGCTTGCACAGTCGGCTGAGTTGAGATGCGTGGGAACATGTCTCCACGTGGAGCTGATTGGACTAGACGTTATTTTACTAACTCGGTTGGCCTCGAAAGTTTGAAGTCGGTGAGGTGACGTGTTTAGCCACGCTAAAACGATCGTGCTATCTGACCAACAGGTATGCTGGTCGATAGTAATGTGAGCAGACAATTTAGTTGACACCCTAGTCATGAGCTGTGATAAAAGAGCTGCAGCTGATAGCTCCAGTTTTGGGATTGTGAGCCGATTCTTGATAGGCGCAACCTTTGACTTGGCAATGACTAGATTTACATTGACCTGTCCATTGGCATTGAGCTCATGAAGGTATATGACGGCACCGAAACCAGCTTCTGATGCGTCTGCGAATCCGTGCAGCGAGTATGTAGACGTGGGCTTATATTTGCAAATGTGCCGAGGTATACGGAGACATGAGAGTTGAGGCAGATCTTCTGAAATGTGCTGCCATTCCGTCTGGATTTCATCGGGAGTGGGCTCGTCCCATCCCAGTTTCAGAAGCCATAACTTTTGTAATAGAATCTTTGCGCGGAATATTACTGGTGTAACCCAACCGTTGGGGTCATAGAGAGACGCCACTGTGCTGAGGATAGAGCGCTTGGTGATTTGGGTAAGTGGGGGAGAGAGATGCGATAAGTGAACTCATCCGATTGAGGAATCCATTGAATACCCAATACTTTAATGGAATTCGATTCCGGTCTGATGTCAAAGTCTTTAGGCATGTCACACTGGTCATCTGGAAACCGTTCAAGGAGCTGGGAAGAGTTTGAGGTCCATTTACTGAGCTGAAAGCCACCTAGGGCAAGTAGGTTAATTAACTCGGTTTGGAGTGCTCGAGCAGACTCCACGGAATCATGACCACAGAGTATATCGTCAACGAAAATTGAGTGGCGTATTACTTGAGCAGCTTGAGGATAGCGGTGACCTTCGTCATCGGCTAGTTGGAGCAGAGTGCGGATGGCATGGTACGGGCTTGACCGTAAACCATACGTGACGGTATTGAGCGCATATGTGAGCAGCGGCTGGTCGGGGGAGGACCGCCAGAGAATGAGTTGATACTGTCTATGACCTGGGTGGATAAGTATGTTCCTGAACATCATTTTGATGTCAGTACTGAAGACTACCGGATGTGTCCTAAAAGACATGATAATGTCAACAATATCCTGTTGGAGAGCGGGACCTGTGTGCAGACAATCGTTGAGACTGACGCCATTTGAGCTTTTGCTGCTACCATCAAATACAGTGCGGAGCTTATCTGACCCCGATTTGAAGATGCCATGATGAGGGATGTAGAAGTGAGGCTTGTTTGCGAAGGTACTTGGGTGACAAGGTGACATGTGTCCCAAGTTGAGATAATCATTCATAAAGTCTACATATTTTGAGCGGAGGGGCGGATTTGCTTGTAGCTTCTTTTCGAGATTGAGAAACCTACGTAGCGCGATAGCATGAGTATTGCCTAGGGTCGGCGGATCGGGAAGAAACGGTAATGCTACCATATAACGGCCTGATGGTTCTCGAGTGGTTGTGGTGCGGAAAATTTGTTCGCACTGCTCTTGTAACGGGCTAGTTTGTATATGAGCTTGGGGTTCTTCTGACTCCCAGAACCTCTCAAGACCTTTGCAAATATCGTGAGCAGATACGTCAGGTTCAGGCTGTGAGCTTATAACTTGAGCTGAGTTAGTCTGGTGCGTTGGTGTCGCACATATGTCCTCAATGGGCCCTATCAATGCGAAGTCAAAAATCGTGCCGAAGGCTATGGGCTTCCCGCGGCCTAACGAGACCTTAGTCCCGTCCAAAACTTGGCCGAGAACGTCTGAACCCAACAGAAGATCAATCGGAGCTGGAGTGTTGTACTCTTGATCCGCCAAGGGAATCGGTGGCTGGCCTTTCACTTGTGCAATATGTGGGACTTTTTGTAATGGTAGATAACCGGTAACATTTTTTAAGATATGAGCTGTAGCCGTAATCGTAGGTGTGTCTCGATGTGTAGGTTGACATACTATTGTTACTGATGCTTTTGACTCTTGTGTGTGTTGGTTGCCCACACCTGCGATTTTTAATGAGTTTGAGTTTGGCGGTAAATTTAACATTCGGGCCATGCGCTGAGTAATGAGCGTAAGCATGCTACCACAATCTAGCAGAGCACGCGCTGTATGGTACTGACCATGCACGTCTGCTATTTTTAGCGAAACGGTAGGCAGTAAAATCGGTGTATTAGTTACGTGGTCTTCACGTTGAGCAGTATCACTATAATTATGTTTTACTGTTTGAGCTGAAATCGCAGGTTGGGCTCGTGGTTTTTGTGTTTGAGCTGAGTGAGAGTATGTGTGGGTTGTGTGAGTGTGTTTGTGCTGATGTGCTTCGCTTTCGTAGTACTTGGTTATTGCAGGTAGTCATTGCGGACCACCTACACGAGACCTACTGGGCGAACGCGAGTGATTGGGTGGGTTGTTTTGTGGCGGTGGGGTCATGTGTGAGGCGTGGGCCGAATAGTGTTGGGACTCATGGGTCGGGCGCTGTCTGGGCCGTGCCCTGAGATGCGAAGGTAGATGATGAGCGGCTGAATGAGTTGGAGATGGAGCACCGGGGCGATGAAGTGATGTGTGGTGTTTATCACTTCCACACTCTTTGCAAGCTCGCGTGGACTTGCACTCGTTCTCATAATGGGGACCCAGGCAGCGCTGACACCGATTGCGAGCCTGAATGAAATCCCAGCGGCCTTGGGTAGGCTGGTCGTTGTACCGTGGGCAGGCGATGAGCTTGTGCCCTTTGTCACGGCAGTACGGGCAGGGTGCATTGTTACCCGCTGTGACGTCACGAGTTGAGGGTTGAGCTGAATAAACTGGTCTGTGTTGAGCTGGGGACGGACCGAGGTACTCCGGGCGAGTCCTAACTGGGGCCATGGGACGTGTTTCTTTATATGTGGGCTGACGAGCCGGGGGGGTCGGGGAGGAGTGACTGGGGATTGCCTGCGGTATTGACGAGGCTGTGGGCTGACTTGCGGGGAAGCTGGGCTAGACCACTCGGTCTCGACACAACGCGCGTGTTCCTCTAAGAATAGGATTAAGTCGTTGAGGGTGGGCAGAGTTTGAAGGTTGCCGTATTTGCGCTCAAAAAGGGTCCGGAGCTCACCCTTGAGTTTTCTTACGACTATTGACACGAACACGTAGTCGCAATCCTTCATGGGCAGATCAAGATTGTTCAGGGCGGATTGTGCTGAAATTAGCGGAGTTAGAAATAATGTGCGGATATCTGAACGCGCGTGAATTTGTGGTAAGCCCATGATTATGTCGACAAATCGGTCGATCAGGACGCGTCGATTTTCATACCGTCGGGTGAGGATGTCCATGGCCACGGTGAAATTGTCATTGGTGAGCTGGAGGTGAGACACCATGCTCCGTGCCTCACCTGTAAGACACGATAATAGATAGTGGAGTTTAACTGCATCCGATATTGTGGCCATGTCATCAGTGAGACTTCTGAAGATGGCTATGAAGGAGGGCCAATCCTCTATTTTTGAGCTGAATTTGGGGAGCGCAATTTTAGGCAGAACGGCTGTAGGTGTGGTTGAGGTGGAGGGGAGTGTATTCTCCAAATGGGCTGACTTGAGCTGGAGTTCGGCGTTAGCCACAAGTATTTGGTTGTAGTCCGCAACCGACGTATCGTAAGCCTTAGTGTACGCCGCCTCTACGTCACTGGTCAGATCTTTTGCGTCCAATATGGCGTGGTACACTTCCTCCAATTTTAACTTATGCTCGTCCACCTTGGCGTACCTCGCGGTGAAGTCAGCCATTGTATATTTTGTGTCTTGCTTAAGCACCGCCATTGAAATTTCCCTGAGCTGAGTGATGGCTCTTGTTGCCTCACGGAAAATAGCGGCTTGAGATTTGGTCGGCATGTTTGAGCCAAACGAAATAAAAAATAAAAAAAAATATTAAAATACAAAATTAAATGTAAATTCTTATTGGGTTCCGTGGATGAATTTAATGTGTTATAGAATAGGTACTTATCGTGGTGTTGTTATGTAATAGGCAATGAGTGTGTTAAATTGTAATGAGACAATGAAAAGGTGTGTGAAAATATAAATGGGTTTTTTTTTATCACTGTATATATGTGTTGTTTTTATCTGAGCAGGCTGTATATGTACGTAGCGAATGTAATTGTATTATTGATGTTTTGAGAAAAAAAAGTGAAGAAAAGATAAAAATTCTACAAGTGTATTTTATGACACCCTGTATATCGTATAACTTGTAATGTGTTGAGCGGAGTTTACGTTCACTGTTTGTTACTAGGACAAAACTGAGAAGGAGAATTTAAAAATAATGAGAAGAAAAAATTTTATCACCCTATGTACTAAATTTTTGGGGCAACCTGTATAACACTATATAATCCACTGCAATGGATAGTTCTAATAAACGACAAAAAATAATGTGCTGATTCGGAAGGTGAAACTGTTAACTGTTAATAATTTCACAAATGGTTTTCCGATGTTCCGTACTGAACCCTAAATTCGAACACGTACGTTGAAATGAAATAAACTAGGTACTCAACAAGTACGTAATATAACTATAGTAATAACTTTGAGCTGAGAATAATACGTGTATAATATTTACGCTAGTTATGGTAGTAAGTAGGTATAAGTTTTAATTATCACTTAGACAAGTCCAGCCACGTTCCGACAAACGACGGATAATGTAATAACAATGCAATCACACCACACCTGTTATCGCGCGATGGATGTTTGTAAACAATATTATATTACCTTTGAAGAAACTTCCTACTTATAAAAAATATTCGAGAATGTTCGTTGAGTGAAGTTGCTACCTACCCTTATTCCATAATATGACAATATTAGGTAGAAGTAATTAGTTGGCAAATGGGTTGTTATATTGAATAATGTGAGTTTAATGTGGAGATTTGTTGATTAAAAGGACAATAGGTACCAACGTTACTTTGAGGTTACTTTTCTAGTTCGTGTACGACTAGAAAATTCTGGAATGGGCTGAGTAATTAATGTGGTTTGCCGTTTCTAAATACCTAATTGGGATTGTACCTTAAGTACTTTGTTTGTTTTTTACTAATTATGAGCTGAGATTACACTGTAAGTGCGTTAAATCGGCAAAGTATTCGGAAATTAAATGGGACAAATTAACGGTTTTTTTTTGCAATGTGGGTAATTTATTGGGGCTGATTAATAGCTGTGGGTCTGTTATCCACAGGGCAGGGTTCTAAGGATCGAAGGACCAAAGATGTATCGTAAGCGAGCTAGAGGGGTGCTTACAAGATGGCTCGAAGGACCAGAAGATGTAAGCGCTGGGGCTACATTCGACGATGAGTGAGAAAGTGGGAGAAATGGGAAAGGACTTACGTGTGGTGAACTGGCTTTCGCAGCGGTAACGCCGCGAAACGGAGATGAGCTGATGGTAGTCCTTTCTCTGAGGACTGAGCTGGATTGACACTGCACTGTCACACTTTTACAAGTTCTAGTACCGGCCGGTAGGTAGCATATATCGAGCTAAGCGAGCGCGGAGCGGAGCGAATGATATGACCTCTCGCGACAGCTTCGATTACTTGACTGGCGGCGGGCGATGCGCTCGCGCCGCGCTTCGAATGAGTGAGTGAGCGAATGATTCAGGAGATGAATGGTTAGTCGTCCCGCGTGGCGGGAACAACAATTTTGTAGAGTACCCCCATATACGTAAAGTGGGGTGTTTTTTCTCTCATCCAACCTTGTAGTGTGAAGTATCGTTGGATAGGTCTTTTAAACCATTAGGGGGTTGCAACAACTATTTTTAGATTCAGTGATTTGGTTGCAAATATTCAACTTTAAAGTACCTATCACCCAAGCAAAGGAAGAGCGGGCTGGTCCCAACCCACAGGCTCTGTAAGCCTAAGGGGAGGTCCGGAAACTGTGATTTCTAAACCTACTTGTAAGGAAATAAAATATTTTATTATTTCTATATATTTTTAAAGTTGCAAATATTCATTAAAATCGAGCGTCCCCTTTCCCCCCCTAAAATCTAAACCGGTGGGTGGAAAAAAATGAAAAAATTCAGGATGATAGTAGTAACTATATCAAGCTTACAAGGAAATACTATACGGTCAAGTTTTCTTGAAATTATTAGTAGTTTTAAAAGTAATAACAGCCTAAGGTATAAATATACCTAAACTTGGAATATTGACCGTACATAACCTAACCCTAAAAAAAAGTTGGAAAACCCCGTCTTGTCACTTCAAAGTTCAATATCTCAAAAATGGCTAAATCGATTTTGATAAGATAAAAATGTCTTAAAACCATCGATAGGGAACTTGCTTTTAAATAAAAAAAAAAAAACGCATTCAAAACCGGTCCACCCGTTTAAGAAGCTACGGTGCCCGACAGACCACAGCGGTCAAACTTATAACAACCCCTCTTTTTGCGTCGGGGGTTAAAAATACGAAATCCTTAGAAAAAATATTATTTTCGTAATGGCTACGGAACCCATTTCGGGCGTGTCCGACACGCTCATGGCCGGTTTTTTTGTGGGAAATGCCGTATTTGATACCAATTATATAGCACCTCAAAAAGTGAAAAATATAAGTTATTTTTTATTCTTATTACTCGAAATAAACGATAACATATATATCATCTGAAACCTTACCACTGCATCAATTTCAAACAGTTTTTCACAATCTAAAACGAGGTCAACGATAGACACAAATTCTTACAGAATCAATGAGATATACATTTCCCAGAAATAAATCCGAAATGAGAGTGGCTGCGTCTTTGATGTGTGGCAACGTTTTAGAAAACATCTGGGATATGTCTTTCACATGTCGAAGCAATCCAAGTGACATCCGCGATTTAGCGGATCAATTGCATTTGCCGTGGATCACGAGCGACATAATATAAATAACGCGTATCATGAGGCTTTAAACTGTCGCCGTCTCGCCGTAATTTCACAAATCTATGCCGGTTGCGTAACAGTGTTGTACCTACATCATATCGTCGCTCGGCAGGCAAAAAGTACTAAAGCGACACTTCGTCAACTTTACAGGAGAGCGATTTTAAAGTTTTTTTTTTTACGAAAAAAAAAATCATAACTTTTGAACCAGACAACCAATTTTGAAATTTCCAGGAATAATGACACATTTAATAGACTATAAAAGGTCTTAATAATTCATAGCAAAATCCACTGGTTTAGGAGATAAGTGTCGCTTTAGTAAATTGTCCCCGAGTCATCGAGCAAAAGCAATCAGGCAAAAAGACTAAACGTAAAAATTTACCTCAAACGTCATATTTTCAAATTAACTAATTGATTTTACGTCTCAATAAATTTAATATGTTTTTACTAACTACACACATTTTTTTCTTATCAAACTGTTCGTAATGCTGATTTTACTCAAATCGCAAGGGAATATAATTCCAAAGTACCTACTGAACAGAAATTATATAAATAATATTCATTAATAATCCTACTAATATATAAATGCGAAAGTTTGTGAGTGAGTGAGTGAGTGAGTGAGTGAGTGAGTATGTTTGTTACTCTTTCACGCTGAAACGGCTGGACGGATTTGGATGAAATTTGGTATGTGATAGCTGAACATCTGGAGATAAAACATAGGCTACTTTTTATCCCGATATTCCCACGGGATAGGGATAAAATCTCGAAATATCAACCGCTGGGCTTAGAGTCATGAAATTTGATAAGTAGGTAGCTGGACGTTTGAAATAACACATAGGCTACTTTTTATCCCACGGGATAGGGATAAAATCTTGAACTAATAACCGCTGGGCTTAGAGCCCTGAAATTTGGTTTGTAGGTAGTTGGATGTCTGGAATAAAACATAGGTGACTTTTTGACCGATATTCCCACGGGATACCTAGGGATAAAATCTTGAAATGACAACCGCTGGCTTAGAGCCATGAAATTTAGTATGTAGGTAACTGGACCTCTGGAATAACACATAAGAAAAGAAAGAAAGAAAAGAAAGAAAGAAACATTTATTCGTGGCAAACATAGAACAATGAATAAAAAATAAA